>NC_090653.1:1265000-1327500 GCF_040937935.1 Hyperolius riggenbachi
GCCCCCAGTATAGGTTAGATAGGTAGGTGCCCCCAGTATAGGTTAGATAGGTTGCTGACCCCAGTATAGATTAGATAGGTAGCTGCCCCCAGTATAGACTAGATAGGTAGCTGCCCCCAGTATATATTAGATAGGTAGGTCCCCCCAGTATAGGTTAGATAGGTAGCTGCCCCCAGTATAGATTAGATAGGTAGGTCCCCCCAGTATAGGTTAGATAGGTAGCTGCCCCCAGTATAGATTAGATAGGTAGCTGCCCCCAGTATAGATTATATAGGTAGTTGCCCCCAGTATAGGTTAGATAGGTAGCTGCCCCAGTATACTTTAGATAGGTAGCTGCCCCCAGTATACTTTAGATAGGTAGCTGCCCCCAATACAGGTTAGATAGGTAGCTGCCCCCAGTATAGGTTAGATAAGTAGCTGCCCCCAGTATAGATTAGATAGGTAGCTGCCCCCAGTATAGGTTAGATAGGTAGCTGCTCCCAGTATAGGTTAGATAGGTAGCTTCCCCAGCGTAGGTTAGATAGGTAGGTGCCCCCCAGTATAGGTTAGATAGGTAGGTGCCCCCCAGTATAGGTTAGATAGGTAGCTGCCCCCCAGTATATGTTAGATAGGTAGGTGCCCCCAGTATTGGCTAGATAGGTAGGTGCCCCCAGTATTGGCTAGATAGGTAGCTGCTCCCAGTATAGGTTAGATAGGTAGCTTCCCCCAGCGTAGGTTAGATATGTAGGTGCCCCCAGTATAGATTAGATAGGTAGCTGCCCCCCAGTATAGGTTAGATAGGTAGGTGCCCTCAGTATTGGCTAGATAGGTAGCTGCCCCCAGTATAGATTAGATAGATAGGTGCCCCCCAGGATAGGTTAGATAGGTAGCTGCCCCCCAGGATTGGTTAGATAGGTAGCTGCCCCAGTATAGGTTAGGTAGGTGCCCACCGTGATTGAAAGGGGAGCCGCAGCCGCGGGGAGGGCAGCCCAACCTCTCCCTCCCTTCCTCTCCGGGCCACCCTCCGTGCTCCCCCCTCAGACTGCAGCAGAGAGAACAACTCACCTCCCTGGTTCCGGTCGCCGGCGCCTCTCACTTGCCGCTGGTCTCCTCTTCTACTGTACATAGTTACTGATACACACTAAACTTCCTGTTAAGCAGGAAGTTTAGTGTGTATCAGTGACTATGTATAATAGGAGACCAGCGGCAACTGCAAGTGAGAGGCGCCGGCGACCGGAACCAGGGAGGTGAGTTGTTCTCTCTGCTGCAGTCTGAGGGGGGAGCACGGAGGGTGGCCCGGAGAGGAAGGGAGGGAGAGGTCGGGCTGCCCTCCCCCGGCTGCGGCTCCCCCCTCCATCACGGTGGCCGCACGGGCATGTTTGCCCCCCATGCCCCATCACCCCCAACAGCGGCACTAGGGAGCGGGGCGGAGCGAGACGGACCCAGCCGGGGCCGCAGGCCCGCAGCTTCCGTATTAAAAACACATGCGGCCAGGCGGCAGGAGCGCCCCCTGGAAGCCGGCGCCCTGAGCGATTGCACCGGTTGCTCAGGTCAAAGGCCGGCCCTGCACACACACACACACACCACATACACACACCACATACACACACCACATATACACACACACACACCACATACCTACACACACCACATACACACACACACACATACACACACACAAACACCACATACACACACACACAAACATACACACCACAGACACACACTGTACAAACACACACGCACACCACAGACACACACACATATACTACACAGACTGTGAACACAGACACTCACACCACACACAATAAACATTGGAAAAATCACAGGAAGGTTAAAAATAAAACACAAAAACCATATATACATATATGGGTTTCCAGACGCTCACCAGCCCGGGTGTTAGTATATGACAAGGGCAGGTGGTGGCCCCTCCTCCCAGGCCCCCCACGTGACCCCCTCCTCCCGAGCCCACCTGCGATTGAGGGGCCTGCAGGCCCTATTGTTACGACAGTGCCTAGGGTCATAAAAACATGTTTATTTTTGCACTTGTGACAAACGTAAATTGCTGCCATGGTCGATAGAAACATCTGAGGCTCACAGAATTTGGCATGAAGTTAGAAGGCATATTGACTTTTTTGTACTACAAGTGTGGGATCTCTACCACCCTGCAAACCAGAGTTATAGGATTGCAATAATGCTAAAATCCCCCATAGACTTTCATTAGGCCCTATGTTTTGAGGTACAAAAGTGGAGATTTCTGCCGAACGGTAAGGCTGAGCGGCCCCAAATTTTCAGGCTTTGTTGTGACTTTTAGGGGGCTCAGAACTGATGAGTTTGGGATCTCTATCCAAAAGAAGTCATACCCTAGGGTCATAAAAAAATGTTTATTTTTGCACTTGTACTGGTAACAAACGTAAATCGCTGCCATGGTCGATAGAAACGTCTGAGGCTCACAGCATTTGGCATGAAGTTAGAAAGGATATTGAATTTTTTGTACTCCAAGTGTAGGGTCTCTACCACCCTGCAAACCAGAGTTATGGGGGTTCAAAAGTGCTAAAATCCCCCATAGGCTTTCATAAGGGCCTATGTATTGAGGTACAAAAGCAGAGATTTCTGACGAATGATAAGGCTGAGCAGCCCCAAATTTTCAGGCTTTGTTTTGACTTTTAGGGGGCTCAGGACTGATGAGTTTGGGGTCCCTATCCCAAAGAAGTCATACCCTAGGGTCATAGAAACATGTTTATTTTTGCACTTCTACTGGTGAAAAATGTAAATCGCTGCCATGGTCGATAGAAATGTTAGCGTTGGGACTTCGGACATTTTTACAAGTATTTTGGGCCAGCTTGCTCTGCTCCACAGGGTTATAGGGGAAACAAAGAAAGTGATGTTTTGATGCTTTTCTATACCGCCTATAGCCACCAGGGGGTGAATTGAGTATCTGTCTAATTAGAGGGGAATTCCTGGATTTAGAGCCCTTCAGGGACAGAGGTGGCACTGTGGAGCATGTTTCCTGTCAGCGTTAGAGTCAGCGTTAAACTCGGCATTACACTCAGCGTTAGACTCAGCGTTGGACTCAGCGTTAAACTCAGCGTTAAACTCAGCGTTGGACTCAGCGTTAAACTCAGCGTTAAACTCAGCGTTGAACTCAGCGTTGGACTCAGCGTTGGACTCAGCGTTGGACTCAGCGTTAAACTCAGCGTTGGACTCAGCGTTGGACTCAGCGTTGAACTCAGCATTGGACTCAGCGTTAGACTCAGCGTTAGACTCAGCGTTAGACTCAGCGTTGAACTCAGCGTTGAACTCAGCGTTGGACTCAGCGTTAGACTCAGCATTGGACTCAGCGTTAGACTCAGCGTTGGACTCAGTGTTAAACTCAGCGTTAGACTCAGCGTTGGACTCAGCATTAAACTCAGCGTTAGACTCAGCGTTAGACTCAGCGTTAGACTCAGCATTAGACTCAGCATTAACTCAGCGTTGAACTCAGCGTTGGACTCAGCGTTAAACTCAGCGTTGGACTCAGCATTGGACTCAGCGTTGGACTCAGCGTTGGAGTCAGCGTTAGACTCAGCGTTGAACTCAGCGTTGGACTGAGCATTAGACTCAGCGTTAGACTCAGCGTTGAACTCAGCGTTAGACTCAGCGTTAGACTCAGCGTTGGACTCAGCGTTGGACTCAGCGTTGGACTCAGCGTTAAACTCAGCGTTGGACTCAGCGTTAGACTCAGCATTGGACTCAGCGTTAGACTCAGCGTTGGACTCAGTGTTAAACTCAGCGTTAGACTCAGCGTTGGACTCAGCATTAAACTCAGCGTTAGACTCAGCGTTAGACTCAGCGTTAGACTCAGCATTAGACTCAGCATTAACTCAGCGTTGAACTCAGCGTTGGACTCAGCGTTGGACTCAGCGTTAAACTCAGCGTTGGACTCAGCATTGGACTCAGCGTTGGACTCAGCGTTGGAGTCAGCGTTAGACTCAGCGTTGAACTCAGCGTTGGACTGAGCATTAGACTCAGCGTTAGACTCAGCGTTGAACTCAGCGTTAGACTCAGCGTTAGACTCAGCGTTAAACTCAGCGTTGGACTCAGCGTTGGACTCAGCGTTAAACTCAGCGTTAGACTCAGCGTTAGACTCAGCGTTAGACTCAGCGTTAGAGTTAGAGTTTAAAAAGGACTTAGGAAATTCTTACAAGTATTTTGGGCTAGCTTGGCCCGCTCCACAGAGTTATAGGGAAAACGAAGAAAATGTCCCAACGTCCCACTCAATGTAAGTCTATGGGGACGGGTTAGTTTTGGATGCCGTTTCTGTTAGGAATGAGCCAAGCTCTTGAAACTTGGTACATAGGTAGAGGCTGGATTGTCCGACATTAATTTAAAATCTGGGGTTACTAGCCCCCCGAGAACTGGAGATATTGCACCCCAAAATTGGAAATTATGAATAAAGGCTGTTTCTGTTAGGAACATCCCAGACTTTTGATATTTGGAATGTCAGTAGAGGAAATGACAACCTTCATACACTGCAAATTTGGGGTTCCTACCACCATGCAAATCAGAGTTATGGGGGTGCAAATGTGCAAAAATTTCCCATAGGCTTTCATTGGGGACTAGGTTTTAAGGGTACAAAAGTGCAGATTTCTGCGAAACGGTAAGGCTGAGCGACCCTAAATTTTCAGGCTTTGTTGGAATTTTTAGGGGGCTCAGGAATGGTGAGTTTGGGGTCCCTACCCCAAAGATTTCATACCCTAGAGTCATAAAAACATGTTTTTTTGCACTTGTACTGGTGACAAACGTAAATCGCTGCCATGGTTGATAGCAACATCTGAAACTCACAGTATTTGGCATGAAGATAGAAGGCATATTGACTTACTTGTACTCCAAGTGTGGGGTCCCTACCACCCTGCAAACCAGAGTTATGGGGTTGCAAAAATGCTAAAATACCCCATAGGCTTTCATTAGGGCCTATGTTTTGAGGTACAAAAGTGGAGATTTCTGCCGAACGGTAAGGCTGAGCGGCCCCAAATTTTCA
Organism: Hyperolius riggenbachi; assembly: GCF_040937935.1. Lineage (NCBI taxonomy): Eukaryota > Metazoa > Chordata > Amphibia > Anura > Hyperoliidae > Hyperolius > Hyperolius riggenbachi. The sequence continues at coordinate 1,270,000 of NC_090653.1, forward strand.
GGCTTTGTTGTGACTTTTAGGGGGCTCAGGACTGATGAGTTTGGGATCTCTATCCCAAAGAAGTCATACCCTAGGGTCATAGAAACATGTTTATTTTTGCACTTCTACTGGTAACAAACGTAAATCGCTGCCATGGTCGATAGAAACGTCTGAGGCTCACAGCATTTGGTAGGAAGTTAGAAAGGATATTGACTTTTTTGTAATCCAAGTGTAGGGTCTCTACCACCCTGCAAACCAGAGTTATGGGGGTTCAAAAGTGCTAAAATCCCTCATAGGCTTTCATAAGGGCCTATGTATTGAGGTACAAAAGCAGAGATTTCTGACGAATGGTAAGGCTGAGCAGCCCCAAATTTTCAGGCTTTGTTTTGACTTCTAGGGGGCTCAGGACTGATGAGTTTGGGGTCCCTATCCCAAAGAAGTCATACCCTAGGGTCATAGAAACATGTTTATTTTTGCACTTCTACTGGTGAAAAATGTAAATCGCTGCCATGGTCGATAGAAATGTTAGCGTTGGGACTTCGGACATTTTTACAAGTATTTTGGGCCAGCTTGCTCCACTCCACAGGGTTATAGGGGAAACGAAGAAAGTGATGTTTTGATGCTTTTCTATACCGCCTATAGCCACCAGGGGGTGAATTGAGTATCTGTCTAATTAGAGGGGAATCCCTGGATTTAGAGCCCTTCAGGGACAGAGGTGGCACTGTGGAGCATGTTTCCTGTCAGCGTTAGAGTCAGCGTTAAACTGGGCATTACACTCAGCGTTAGACTCAGCGTTGGACTCAGCGTTAAACTCAGCGTTGGACTCAGCGTTAAACTCAGCGTTGGACTCAGCGTTGGACTCAGCATTAGACTCAGCGTTGGACTCAGCGTTGGACTCAGCGTTGGACTCAGCGTTGGACTCAGCGTTAGACTCAGCGTTAAACTCAGCGTTAACTCAGCGTTAACTCAGCGTTGGACTCAGCGTTGGACTCAGCGTTGGACTCAGCGTTGGACTCAGCGTTAAACTCAGCGTTGGACTCAGCGTTAGACTCAGCGTTGGACTCAGCGTTAGACTCAGCGTTGGACTCAGCGTTAGACTCAGCGTTGGACTCAGCGTTGGACTCAGCATTAGACTCAGCGTTGGACTCAGCGTTGGACTCAGCGTTGGACTCAGCGTTAGACTCAGCGTTAAACTCAGCGTTAACTCAGCGTTAACTCAGCGTTGGACTCAGCGTTGGACTCAGCGTTGGACTCAGCGTTAAACTCAGCGTTGGACTCAGCGTTGAACTCAGCGTTAGACTCAGCGTTGGTCTCAGCGTTAGACTCAGCGTTGGACTCAGCGTTGGACTCAGCGTTAGACTCAGCGTTGGACTCAGCGTTAGACTCAGCGTTAAACTCAGCGTTGGACTCAGCATTGAACTCAGCGTTCGACTCAGTGTTAGACTCAGCGTTAACTCAGCGTTGGACTCAGCGTTAGACTCAGCGTTAGACTCAGCATTAGACTCAGCGTTGGACTCAGCGTTAGACTCAGCGTTAGACTCAGCGTTGGACTCAGCGTTGGACTCAGCATTAAACTCAGCGTTAGACTCAGCGTTAGACTCAGCGTTGGACTCAGCGTTAAACTCAGCGTTGGACTCAGCGTCAAACTCAGCGTTGGACTCAGCGTCAAACTCAGCGTTGAACTCAGCGTTGGACTCAGTGTTGGACTCAGCGTTGGACTCAGCGTTGGACTCAGCATTAGACTCAGCGTTGGACTCAGCGTTAAACTCAGCATTGGACTCAGCGTTGGACTCAGCGTTGGACTCAGCGTTAGACACAGCGTTAGACTAAGCGTTGAACTCAGCGTTAGACTCAGCGTTAACTCAGCGTTGGACTCAGCGTTAACTCAGCGTTGAACTCAGCGTTGGACTCAGCGTTGGGTTAGTGTTAGAGTTAGGGTTGGGTTAGGGTTGGGTTAGTGTTGGGTTAGGGTTGGGTTAGTGTTAGAGTTAGGGTTGGGTTAGGGTTGTTTTAGAGTTGGGGTAGAGTTAGGGTTGGGTTAGTGTTGGGTTGGGGTTGGGTTAGTGTTAGAGTTAGGGTTGGGTTAGGGTTGTTTTAGAGTTGGGGTAGAGTTAGGGTTGGGTTAGTGTTGGGTTAGGGTTGGGTTAGAGTTGGGGTAGAGTTAGGGTTGGGTTAGGCTTGGGTTAGCATTAGACTCAGCGTTAGACTCAGCGTTAGAATCAGCGTTAGACTCAGCGTTAGACTCAGTGTTAAACTCAGCGTTAGACTCAGCGTTAACTCAGCATTAAACTCAGAGTTAGAGTCAGCGTTAAACTCAGCTTTAGACTCAGCATTGGAGTCAGCATTAGAGTTAGAGTTGAAATAGGACTTAGGAAATTCTTACAAGTATTTTGGGCCAGCTTGGCCCGCTCCACAGGGTTATAGGGAAAACGAAGAAAATGTCCCAACGTCCCACTCAATGTAAGTCTATGGGGACGGGTTAGTTTTGGATGCCGTTTCTGTTAGGAATGAGCCAAGCTCTTGAAACTTGGTACATAGGTAGAGGCTGGATTGTCCGACATTAATTTAAAATCTGGGGTTACTAGCCCCCCGAGAACTGGAGATATTGCACCCCAAAATTGGAAATTATGAATAAAGGCTGTTTCTGTTAGGAACATCCCAGACTTTTGATATTTGGAATGTCAGTAGAGGAAATGACAACCTTCATACACTGCAAATTTGGGGTTCCTACCACCATGCAAATCAGAGTTATGGGGGTGCAAATGTGCAAAAATTTCCCATAGGCTTTCATTGGGGACTAGGTTTTGAGGGTACAAAAGTGCAGATTTGTGCGAAACGGTAAGGCTGAGCGACCCTAAATTTTCAGGCTTTGTTGGAATTTTTAGGGGGCTCAGGAATGGTGAGTTTGGGGTCCCTACCCCAAAGATTTCATACCCTAGAGTCATAAAAACATGTTTTTTTGCACTTGTACTGGTGACAAACGTAAATCGCTGCCATGGTTGATAGCAACATCTGAAACTCACAGTATTTGGCATGAAGATAGAAGGCATATTGACTTACTTGTACTCCAAGTGTGGGGTCCCTACCACCCTGCAAACCAGAGTTATGGGGTTGCAAAAATGCTAAAATACCCCATAGGCTTTCATTAGGGCCTATGTTTTGAGGTACAAAAGTGGAGATTTCTGCCGAACGGTAAGGCTGAGCGGCCCCAAATTTTCAGGCTTTGTTGTGACTTTTAGGGGGCTCAGGACTGATGAGTTTGGGATCTCTATCCCAAAGAAGTCATACCCTAGGGTCATAGAAACATGTTTATTTTTGCACTTCTACTGGTAACAAACGTAAATCGCTGCCATGGTCGATAGAAACGTCTGAGGCTCACAGCATTTGGTAGGAAGTTAGAAAGGATATTGACTTTTTTGTAATCCAAGTGTAGGGTCTCTACCACCCTGCAAACCAGAGTTATGGGGGTTCAAAAGTGCTAAAATCCCTCATAGGCTTTCATAAGGGCCTATGTATTGAGGTACAAAAGCAGAGATTTCTGACGAATGGTAAGGCTGAGCAGCCCCAAATTTTCAGGCTTTGTTTTGACTTCTAGGGGGCTCAGGACTGATGAGTTTGGGGTCCCTATCCCAAAGAAGTCATACCCTAGGGTCATAGAAACATGTTTATTTTTGCACTTCTACTGGTGAAAAATGTAAATCGCTGCCATGGTCGATAGAAATGTTAGCGTTGGGACTTCGGACATTTTTACAAGTATTTTGGGCCAGCTTGCTCCACTCCACAGGGTTATAGGGGAAACAAAGAAAGTGATGTTTTGATGCTTTTCTATACCGCCTATAGCCACCAGGGGGTGAATTGAGTATCTGTCTAATTAGAGGGGAATCCCTGGATTTAGAGCCCTTCAGGGACAGAGGTGGCACTGTGGAGCATGTTTCCTGTCAGCGTTAGAGTCAGCGTTAAACTGGGCATTACACTCAGCGTTAGACTCAGCGTTGGACTCAGCGTTGGACTCAGCGTTAGACTCAGCGTTAAACTCAGCGTTAACTCAGCGTTAACTCAGCGTTGGACTCAGCGTTGGACTCAGCGTTGGACTCAGCGTTAGACTCAGCGTTAAACTCAGCGTTAACTCAGCGTTAACTCAGCGTTGGACTCAGCGTTGGACTCAGCGTTGGACTCAGCGTTAAACTCAGCGTTGGACTCAGCGTTGAACTCAGCGTTAGACTCAGCGTTGGTCTCAGCGTTAGACTCAGCGTTGGACTCAGCGTTGGACTCAGCGTTGGACTCAGCGTTGGACTCAGCGTTGGACTCAGCGTTAGACTCAGCGTTAAACTCAGCGTTGGACTCAGCATTGAACTCAGCGTTCGACTCAGTGTTAGACTCAGCGTTAACTCAGCGTTGGACTCAGCGTTAGAATCAGCGTTAGACTCAGCATTAGACTCAGCGTTGGACTCAGCGTTAGACTCAGCGTTAGAATCAGCGTTGGACTCAGCGTTGGACTCAGCATTAAACTCAGCGTTAGACTCAGCGTTAGACTCAGCGTTGGACTCAGCGTTAAACTCAGCGTTGGACTCAGCATCAAACTCAGCGTTGGACTCAGCGTCAAACTCAGCGTTGAACTCAGCGTTGGACTCAGTGTTGGACTCAGCGTTGGACTCAGCGTTGGACTCAGCATTAGACTCAGCGTTGGACTCAGCGTTAGACTCAGCGTTAAACTCAGCATTGGACTCAGCGTTGGACTCAGCGTTGGACTCAGCGTTAGACACAGCGTTAGACTAAGCGTTGAACTCAGCGTTAGACTCAGCGTTAACTCAGCGTTGGACTCAGCGTTAACTCAGCGTTGAACTCAGCGTTGGACTCAGCGTTGGGTTAGTGTTAGAGTTAGGGTTGGGTTAGGGTTGGGTTAGTGTTGGGTTAGGGTTGGGTTAGTGTTAGAGTTAGGGTTGGGTTAGGGTTGTTTTAGAGTTGGGGTAGAGTTAGGGTTGGGTTAGTGTTGGGTTGGGGTTGGGTTAGTGTTAGAGTTAGGGTTGGGTTAGGGTTGTTTTAGAGTTGGGGTAGAGTTAGGGTTGGGTTAGTGTTGGGTTAGGGTTGGGTTAGGGTTGGGTTAGAGTTGGGGTAGAGTTAGGGTTGGGTTAGGCTTGGGTTAGCATTAGACTCAGCGTTAGACTCAGCGTTAGAATCAGCGTTAGACTCAGCGTTAGACTCAGTGTTAAACTCAGCGTTAGACTCAGCGTTAACTCAGCATTAAACTCAGAGTTAGAGTCAGCGTTAAACTCAGCTTTAGACTCAGCATTGGAGTCAGCATTAGAGTTAGAGTTGAAATAGGACTTAGGAAATTCTTACAAGTATTTTGGGCCAGCTTGGCCCGCTCCACAGGGTTATAGGGAAAACGAAGAAAATGTCCCAACGTCCCACTCAATGTAAGTCTATGGGGACGGGTTAGTTTTGGATGCCGTTTCTGTTAGGAATGAGCCAAGCTCTTGAAACTTGGTACATAGGTAGAGGCTGGATTGTCCGACATTAATTTAAAATCTGGGGTTACTAGCCCCCCGAGAACTGGAGATATTGCACCCCAAAATTGGAAATTATGAATAAAGGCTGTTTCTGTTAGGAACATCCCAGACTTTTGATATTTGGAATGTCAGTAGAGGAAATGACAACCTTCATACACTGCAAATTTGGGGTTCCTACCACCATGCAAATCAGAGTTATGGGGGTGCAAATGTGCAAAAATTTCCCATAGGCTTTCATTGGGGACTAGGTTTTGAGGGTACAAAAGTGCAGATTTGTGCGAAACGGTAAGGCTGAGCGACCCTAAATTTTCAGGCTTTGTTGGAATTTTTAGGGGGCTCAGGAATGGTGAGTTTGGGGTCCCTACCCCAAAGATTTCATACCCTAGAGTCATAAAAACATGTATTTTTGCACTTGTACTGGTGACAAACGTAAATCGCTGCCATGGTTGATAGCAACATCTGAAACTCACAGTATTTGGCAGGAAGATAGAAGGCATATTGACTTACTTGTACTCCAAGTGTGGGGTCCCTACCACCCTGCAAACCAGAGTTATGGGGTTGCAAAAATGCTAAAATACCCCATAGGCTTTCATTAGGGCCTATGTTTTGAGGTACAAAAGTGGAGATTTCTGCCGAACGGTAAGGCTGAGCGGCCCCAAATTTTCAGGCTTTGTTGTGACTTTTAGGGGGCTCAGGACTGATGAGTTTGGGATCTCTATCCCAAAGAAGTCATACCCTAGGGTCATAGAAACATGTTTATTTTTGCACTTCTACTGGTAACAAACGTAAATCGCTGCCATGGTCGATAGAAACGTCTGAGGCTCACAGCATTTGGTAGGAAGTTAGAAAGGATATTGACTTTTTTGTAATCCAAGTGTAGGGTCTCTACCACCCTGCAAACCAGAGTTATGGGGGTTCAAAAGTGCTAAAATCCCTCATAGGCTTTCATAAGGGCCTATGTATTGAGGTACAAAAGCAGAGATTTCTGACGAATGGTAAGGCTGAGCAGCCCCAAATTTTCAGGCTTTGTTTTGACTTCTAGGGGGCTCAGGACTGATGAGTTTGGGGTCCCTATCCCAAAGAAGTCATACCCTAGGGTCATAGAAACATGTTTATTTTTGCACTTCTACTGGTGAAAAATGTAAATCGCTGCCATGGTCGATAGAAATGTTAGCGTTGGGACTTCGGACATTTTTACAAGTATTTTGGGCCAGCTTGCTCCACTCCACAGGGTTATAGGGGAAACGAAGAAAGTGATGTTTTGATGCTTTTCTATACCGCCTATGGCCACCGGGTGGCACTGTGGGGCACGTTTCCTAATCCTGGTTACCGCCCTCATTGGGAGGCTGTATCTCTGGGGCCCTTTGCCCCAGAGACCCCAAATTTCTGGTGTGTGTAGCATGGGTTCCTGGCTATATATGGGCATAATCGGTGTGACATTAGCCGCCCAAGAATCGGAGATATCGCACCCCAAAAGGGAAGTTTGGGTTGGAAGAATTTTCTTTCAGGAACCAGCCAGGCTCTTGACATTCGGCATGCTGGTAGAAGACATATAGAGCTACATACCCTCCGAATTTGGGGTCCCTAGGACTCTGCAAACAGGATTTATGCTTAACCCTAACTTGTCATGTAAGACAGGTTGAAGTTTGGGTTGAGGTTAGGGTTGAAGGTTAGGGTTGAAGGTTAGGGTTGAAGATAGGGTAGAGGTTAGGGTTGAAGTTAGGGTTAGGGTTGAGGTTAGGGTTGAAGATTAGGGTTGAAGTTAGGGTTGAAGGTTAGGGTTAAGGTTAGGGTTGAAGTTAGGGTTAGGGTTGAGGTTAGGGTTGAAGGTTAGGGTTGAAGTTAGGGTTGAAGGTTAGGGTTGAAGTTCGGGTTAGGGTTGAGGGTCAGGGTAGAGGTTAGGGTTGAGGTTAGGATTGGGACTTAGGAAATTCTTACAAGTATTTTGTGCCAGCTTGGCCCGCTCCACAGGGTTATAGGGGAAACGAAAGAAGTGATGCTTTGATGCTTTTCTATACCGCCTATGGCCACCGGGTGGCACTGTGGAGCACGTTTCCTAATCCTGGTTACCGCCCTCATTGGGAGGCTGTATCTCTGGGGCCCTTTGCCCCAGAGACCCCAAATTTCTGGTGTGTGTAGCATGGGTTCCTGGCTATATATGGGCATAATCGGTGTGACATTAGCCCCCCAAGAATCGGAGATATCGCACCCCAAAAGGGAAGTTTGGGTTGAAGGCCTTCGCTTTTAGGAACCAGCTAGGCTCTTGATATTCGGCATGCTGGTAGAAGACATATAGAGCTACATACCCTCCGAATTTGGGGCCCCTAGGACTCTGCAAACAGGATTTATGCTTAACCCTAACTTGTCATGTAAGACAGGTTGAAGTTTGGGTTGAGGTTAGGGTTGAAGGTTAGGGTTGAAGGTTAGGGTTGAAGATAGGGTAGAGGTTAGGGTTGAAGTTAGGGTTAGGGTTGAGGTTAGGGTTGAAGGTTAGGGTTGAAGTTAGGGTTGAAGGTTAGGGTTAAGGTTAGGGTTAGGGTTAGGGTTAGGGTTAGGGTTAGGGTTAGGGTTAGGGTTATAGGGGAAGGGTTAGGGTTAGGGTTATAGGGGAAACGAAGAAAGTGATGTTTTGATGCTTTTCTATACCGCCTATGGCCACCGGGTGGCACTGTGGGGCACGTTTCCTAATCCTGGTTACCACCCTCATTGGGAGGCTGTATCTCTGGGGCCCTTTGCCCCAGAGACCCCAAATTTCTGGTGTGTGTAGCATGGGTTCCTGGCTATATATGGGCATAATCGGTGTGACATTAGCCCCCCAAGAATCGGAGATATCGCACCCCAAAAGGGAAGTTTGGGTTGGAAGAATTTTCTTTCAGGAACCAGCCAGGCTCTTGACATTCGGCATGCTGGTAGAAGACATATAGAGCTACATACCCTCCGAATTTGGGGTCCCTAGGACTCTGCAAACAGGATTTATGCTTAACCCTAACTTGTCATGTAAGACAGGTTGAAGTTTGGGTTGAGGTTAGGGTTGAAGGTTAGGGTTGAAGGTTAGGGTTGAAGATAGGGTAGAGGTTAGGGTTGAAGTTAGGGTTAGGGTTGAGGTTAGGGTTGAAGGTTAGGGTTGAAGTTAGGGTTGAAGGTTAGGGTTAAGGTTAGGGTTGAGGGTTAGGGTTAGGGTTAGGGTTATAGGGGAAACGAAGAAAGTGATGTTTTGATGCTTTTCTATACCGCCTATAGCCACCAGGGGGTGAATTGAGTATCTGTCTAATTAGAGGGGAATCCCTGGATTTAGAGCCCTTCAGGGACAGAGGTGGCACTGTGGAGCATGTTTCCTGTCAGCGTTAGAGTCAGCGTTAAACTCGGCATTACACTCAGCGTTAGACTCAGCGTTGGACTCAGCGTTAAACTCAGCGTTGGACTCAGCGTTAAACTCAGCGTTGGACTCAGCGTTGGACTCAGCATTAGACTCAGCGTTGGACTCAGCGTTGAACTCAGCGTTAGACTCAGCGTTAGACTCAGCGTTAGACTCAGCGTTGGACTCAGCGTTGGACTCAGCGTTGGACTCAGCGTTAGACTCAGCGTTAAACTCAGCGTTAACTCAGCGTTGGACTCAGCGTTGGACTCAGCGTTAAACTCAGCGTTGGACTCAGCGTTAGACTCAGCGTTGGACTCAGAGTTGGACTCAGCGTTAGACTCAGCGTTGGACTCAGCGTTGAACTCAGCGTTAGACTCAGCGTTGGACTCAGCGTTAGACTCAGCATTGGACTCAGCGTTAGACTCAGCGTTGAACTCAGCGTTAGACTCAGCATTGGACTCAGCGTTGAACTCAGCGTTAGACTCAGTGTTAGACTCAGCGTTAACTCAGCGTTGAACTCAGCGTTGGACTCAGCGTTGGACTCAGCGTTAAACTCAGCGTTGGACTCAGCGTTAAACTCAGCGTTGAACTCAGCGTTAGACTCAGCGTTGGACTCAGCGTTAACTCAGCGTTAGACTCAGCGTTGAACTCAGCGTTAGACTCAGCGTTGAACTCAGCGTTAGACTCAGCGTTGGACTCAGCGTTAACTCAGCGTTAAACTCAGCGTTGGACTCAGCGTTAAACTCAGCGTTGGACTCAGCATTGGACTCAGCATTAGACTCAGCGTTGGACTCAGCGTTAGACTCAGCGTTGGACTCAGCGTTAAACTCAGCGTTGGACTCAGCGTTGGACTCAGCGTTAAACTCAGCGTTAGACTCAGCGTTAAACTCAGCGTTGAACTCAGCGTTAGACTCAGCGTTGGACTCAGCGTTAACTCAGCGTTAGACTCAGCGTTGAACTCAGCGTTAGACTCAGCGTTGAACTCAGCGTTAGACTCAGCGTTGGACTCAGCGTTAACTCAGCGTTAAACTCAGCGTTGGACTCAGCGTTAAACTCAGCGTTGGACTCAGCATTGGACTCAGCATTAGACTCAGCGTTGGACTCAGCGTTAGACTCAGCGTTGGACTCAGCGTTAAACTCAGCGTTGGACTCAGCGTTGGACTCAGCGTTGGACTCAGCGTTAGACTCAGCGTTGAACTCAGCGTTAGACTCAGCGTTGGACTCAGCGTTAACTCAGCGTTAGACTCAGCGTTGAACTCAGCGTTAGACTCAGCGTTGAACTCAGCGTTAACTCAGCGTTAAACTCAGCGTTGGACTCAGCGTTAAACTCAGCGTTGGACTCAGCATTGGACTCAGCATTAGACTCAGCGTTGGACTCAGCGTTAGACTCAGCGTTGGACTCAGCGTTGAACTCAGCGTTAAACTCAGCGTTAAACTCAGCATCGGACTCAGCGTTGGACTCAGCGTTGGACTCAGCGTTGAACTCAGCGTTAAACTCAGCGTTAAACTCAGCATTGGACTCAGCGTTGGACTCAGCGTTAAACTCAGCGTTGGACTCAGCGTTGGACTCAGCGTTGGACTCAGCGTTAGACTCAGCGTTGGACTCAGCGTTAGACTCAGCGTTGGACTCAGCGTTGAACTCAGCGTTAGACTCAGCGTTGGACTCAGCGTTAGACTCAGCATTGGACTCAGCTTTAGACTCAGCGTTGAACTCAGCATTAGACTCAGCGTTAGACTCAGCGTTGAACTCAGCGTTAGACTCAGTGTTAGACTCAGCGTTAACTCAGCGTTGAACTCAGCGTTGGACTCAGCGTTGGACTCAGCGTTAAACTCAGCGTTGGACTCAGCGTTGGACTCAGCGTTGGACTCAGCGTTAGACTCAGCGTTGAACTCAGCGTTAGACTCAGCGTTGGACTCAGCGTTAACTCAGCGTTAGACTCAGCGTTGAACTCAGCGTTAGACTCAGCGTTGAACTCAGCGTTAGACTCAGCGTTGAACTCAGCGTTAGACTCAGCGTTGGACTCAGCGTTAACTCAGCGTTAAACTCAGCGTTGGACTCAGCGTTAAACTCAGCGTTGGACTCAGCATTGGACTCAGCATTAGACTCAGCGTTGGACTCAGCGTTAGACTCAGCGTTGGACTCAGCGTTGAACTCAGCGTTAGACTCAGCGTTGGACTCAGCGTTAGACTCAGCATTGGACTCAGCGTTGGACTCAGCGTTGAACTCAGCGTTGGACTCAGCGTTGGACTCAGCGTTAAACTCAGCGTTGGACTCAGCGTTGGACTCAGCGTTGGACTCAGCGTTAGACTCAGCGTTGAACTCAGCGTTGGACTCAGCGTTAAACTCAGCGTTGGACTCAGCGTTGGACTCAGCGTTGGACTCAGCGTTAGACTCAGCATTGGACTCAGCGTTGGACTCAGCGTTGAACTCAGCGTTGGACTCAGCATTGGACTCAGCTTTAGACTCAGCGTTGAACTCAGCATTAGACTCAGCGTTAGACTCAGCGTTGAACTCAGCGTTAGACTCAGTGTTAGACTCAGCGTTAACTCAGCGTTGAACTCAGCGTTGGACTCAGCGTTGGACTCAGCGTTAAACTCAGCGTTGGACTCAGCGTTGGACTCAGCGTTGGACTCAGCGTTAGACTCAGCGTTGAACTCAGCGTTAGACTCAGCGTTGGACTCAGCGTTAACTCAGCGTTAGACTCAGCGTTGAACTCAGCGTTAGACTCAGCGTTGAACTCAGCGTTAGACTCAGCGTTGAACTCAGCGTTAGACTCAGCGTTGGACTCAGCGTTAACTCAGCGTTAAACTCAGCGTTGGACTCAGCGTTAAACTCAGCGTTGGACTCAGCATTGGACTCAGCATTAGACTCAGCGTTGGACTCAGCGTTAGACTCAGCGTTGGACTCAGCGTTGAACTCAGCGTTAGACTCAGCGTTGGACTCAGCGTTAGACTCAGCATTGGACTCAGCGTTGGACTCAGCGTTGAACTCAGCGTTGGACTCAGCGTTGGACTCAGCGTTAAACTCAGCGTTGGACTCAGCGTTGGACTCAGCGTTGGACTCAGCGTTAGACTCAGCGTTGAACTCAGCGTTGGACTCAGCGTTAAACTCAGCGTTGGACTCAGCGTTGGACTCAGCGTTGGACTCAGCGTTAGACTCAGCATTGGACTCAGCGTTGGACTCAGCGTTGAACTCAGCGTTGGACTCAGCGTTGGACTCAGCGTTAAACTCAGCGTTGGACTCAGCGTTGGACTCAGCGTTGGACTCAGCGTTGAACTCAGCGTTGGACTCAGCGTTGGACTCAGCGTTAAACTCAGCGTTGGACTCAGCGTTGGACTCAGCGTTGGACTCAGCGTTAGACTCAGCGTTGAACTCAGCGTTAGACTCAGCGTTGGACTCAGCATTAACTCAGCGTTAAACTCAGCGTTGGACTCAGCGTTAAACTCAGCGTTGGACTCAGCATTGGACTCAGCATTAGACTCAGCGTTGGACTCAGCGTTAGACTCAGCGTTGGACTCAGCGTTAAACTCAGCGTTGGACTCAGCGCTGGACTCAGCGTTGGACTCAGCGTTAGACTCAGCGTTGAACTCAGCGTTAGACTCAGCGTTGGACTCAGCGTTAACTCAGCGTTAGACTCAGCGTTGAACTCAGCGTTAGACTCAGCGTTGAACTCAGCGTTAGACTCAGCGTTGGACTCAGCGTTAAACTCAGCGTTGGACTCAGCGTTGGACTCAGCGTTGGACTCAGCGTTAGACTCAGCGTTGAACTCAGCGTTAGACTCAGCGTTGGACTCAACGTTAACTCAGCGTTAGACTCAGCGTTGAACTCAGCGTTAGACTCAGCGTTGAACTCAGCGTTAAACTAAGCGTTGAACTCAGCGTTAGACTCAGCGTTGGACTCAGCGTTAACTCAGCGTTAGACTCAGCGTTGAACTCAGCGTTAGACTCAGCGTTGAACTCAGCGTTAGACTCAGCGTTGGACTCAGCGTTAACTCAGCGTTAAACTCAGCGTTGGACTCAGCGTTAAACTCAGCGTTGGACTCAGCATTGGACTCAGCATTAGACTCAGCGTTGGACTCAGCGTTAGACTCAGCGTTGGACTCAGCGTTAAACTCAGCGTTGGACTCAGCGTTGGACTCAGCGTTGGACTCAGCCTTAGACTCAGCGTTGAACTCAGCGTTAGACTCAGCGTTGGACTCAGCGTTAACTCAGCGTTAAACTCAGCGTTGGACTCAGCGTTAAACTCAGCGTTGGACTCAGCATTGGACTCAGCATTAGACTCAGCGTTGGACTCAGCGTTAGACTCAGCGTTGGACTCAGCGTTAAACTCAGCGTTGGACTCAGCGTTGGACTCAGCGTTGGACTCAGCGTTAGACTCAGCGTTGAACTCAGCGTTAGACTCAGCGTTGAACTCAGCGTTAGACTCAGCGTTGGACTCAGCGTTAACTCAGCGTTAGACTCAGCGTTGAACTCAGCGTTAGACTCAGCGTTGAACTCAGCGTTAGACTCAGCGTTGGACTCAGCGTTAACTCAGCGTTTAACTCAGCGTTGGACTCAGCGTTAAACTCAGCGTTGGACTCAGCATTGGACTCAGCATTAGACTCAGCGTTGGACTCAGCGTTAGACTCAGCGTTGGACTCAGCGTTGAACTCAGCGTTAGACTCAGCGTTGGACTCAGCGTTAGACTCAGCATTGGACTCAGCGTTAGACTCAGCGTTGGACTCAGCGTTAACTCAGCGTTGGACTCAGCGTTAAACTCAGCGTTGGACTCAGCGTTAGACTCAGCGTTGGACTCAGCGTTGAACTCAGCGTTAGACTCAGCGTTAGACTCAGCGTTAGACTCAGCGTTAGACTCAGAAGTTAGGGTTGAAGTTAGGGTTGAAGTTAGTGTTAGGGTTAGGGTTGGGACTTAGGAAATTCTTACAAGTATTTTGTGCCAGCTTGGCCCGCTCCACAGGGTTATAGGGAAAACGAAGAAAATGTCCCAACGTCCCACTCAATGTAAGTCTATGGGGACGGGTTAGTTTTGGATGCCGTTTCTGTTAGGAATGAGCCAAGCTCTTGAAACTTGGTACATAGGTAGAGGCTGGATTGTCCGACATTAATTTAAAATCTGGGGTTACTAGCCCCCCGAGAACTGGAGATATTGCACCCCAAAATTGGAAATTATGAATAAAGGCTGTTTCTGTTAGGAACATCCCAGACTTTTGATATTTGGAATGTCAGTAGAGGAAATGACAACCTTCATACACTGCAAATTTGGGGTTCCTACCACCATGCAAATCAGAGTTATGGGGGTGCAAATGTGCAAAAATGTCCCATAGGCTTTCATTGGGGACTAGGTTTTGAGGGTACAAAAGTGCAGATTTCTGCGAAACGGTAAGGCTGAGCGACCCTAAATTTTCAGGCTTTGTTGGAATTTTTAGGGGGCTCAGGAATGGTGAGTTTGGGGTCCCTACCCCAAAGATTTCATACCCTAGAGTCATAAAAACATGTATTTTTGCACTTGTACTGGTGACAAACGTAAATCGCTGCCATGGTTGATAGCAACATCTGAAACTCACAGTATTTGGCATGAAGATAGAAGGCATATTGACTTACTTGTACTCCAAGTGTGGGGTCCCTACCACCCTGCAAACCAGAGTTATGGGGTTGCAAAAATGCTAAAATCCCCCATAGGCTTTCATTAGGGCCTATGTTTTGAGGTACAAAAGTGGAGATTTCTGCCGAACGGTAAGGCTGAGCGGCCCCAAATTTTCAGGCTTTGTTGTGACTTTTAGGGGGCTCAGGACTGATGAGTTTGGGATCTCTATCCCAAAGAAGTCATACCCTAGGGTCATAGAAACATGTTTATTTTTGCACTTCTACTGGTAACAAACGTAAATCGCTGCCATGGTCGATAGAAACGTCTGAGGCTCACAGCATTTGGTAGGAAGTTAGAAAGGATATTGAATTTTTTGTAATCCAAGTGTAGGGTCTCTACCACCCTGCAAACCAGAGTTATGGGGGTTCAAAAGTGCTAAAATCCCTCATAGGCTTTCATAAGGGCCTATGTATTGAGGTACAAAAGCAGAGATTTCTGACGAATGGTAAGGCTGAGCAGCCCCAAATTTTCAGGCTTTGTTTTGACTTCTAGGGGGCTCAGGACTGATGAGTTTGGGGTCCCTATCCCAAAGAAGTCATACCCTAGGGTCATAGAAACATGTTTATTTTTGCACTTCTACTGGTGAAAAATGTAAATCGCTGCCATGGTCGATAGAAATGTTAGCGTTGGGACTTCGGACATTTTTACAAGTATTTTGGGCCAGCTTGCTCCACTCCACAGGGTTATAGGGGAAACGAAGAAAGTGATGTTTTGATGCTTTTCTATACCGCCTATAGCCACCAGGGGGTGAATTGAGTATCTGTCTAATTAGAGGGGAATCCCTGGATTTAGAGCCCTTCAGGGACAGAGGTGGCACTGTGGAGCATGTTTCCTGTCAGCGTTAGAGTCAGCGTTAAACTCGGCATTACACTCAGCGTTAGACTCAGCGTTGGACTCAGCGTTAAACTCAGCGTTGGACTCAGCGTTAAACTCAGCGTTGGACTCAGCGTTGGACTCAGCATTAGACTCAGCGTTGGACTCAGCGTTGAACTCAGCGTTAGACTCAGCGTTAGACTCAGCGTTAGACTCAGCGTTGGACTCAGCGTTGGACTCAGCGTTGGACTCAGCGTTAGACTCAGCGTTAAACTCAGCGTTAACTCAGCGTTGGACTCAGCGTTGGACTCAGCGTTAAACTCAGCGTTGGACTCAGCGTTAGACTCAGCGTTGGACTCAGAGTTGGACTCAGCGTTAGACTCAGCGTTGGACTCAGCGTTGAACTCAGCGTTAGACTCAGCGTTGGACTCAGCGTTAGACTCAGCATTGGACTCAGCGTTAGACTCAGCGTTGAACTCAGCGTTAGACTCAGCATTGGACTCAGCGTTGAACTCAGCGTTAGACTCAGTGTTAGACTCAGCGTTAACTCAGCGTTGAACTCAGCGTTGGACTCAGCGTTGGACTCAGCGTTAAACTCAGCGTTGGACTCAGCGTTAAACTCAGCGTTGAACTCAGCGTTAGACTCAGCGTTGGACTCAGCGTTAACTCAGCGTTAGACTCAGCGTTGAACTCAGCGTTAGACTCAGCGTTGAACTCAGCGTTAGACTCAGCGTTGGACTCAGCGTTAACTCAGCGTTAAACTCAGCGTTGGACTCAGCGTTAAACTCAGCGTTGGACTCAGCATTGGACTCAGCATTAGACTCAGCGTTGGACTCAGCGTTAGACTCAGCGTTGGACTCAGCGTTAAACTCAGCGTTGGACTCAGCGTTGGACTCAGCGTTAAACTCAGCGTTAGACTCAGCGTTAAACTCAGCGTTGAACTCAGCGTTAGACTCAGCGTTGGACTCAGCGTTAACTCAGCGTTAGACTCAGCGTTGAACTCAGCGTTAGACTCAGCGTTGAACTCAGCGTTAGACTCAGCGTTGGACTCAGCGTTAACTCAGCGTTAAACTCAGCGTTGGACTCAGCGTTAAACTCAGCGTTGGACTCAGCATTGGACTCAGCATTAGACTCAGCGTTGGACTCAGCGTTAGACTCAGCGTTGGACTCAGCGTTAAACTCAGCGTTGGACTCAGCGTTGGACTCAGCGTTGGACTCAGCGTTAGACTCAGCGTTGAACTCAGCGTTAGACTCAGCGTTGGACTCAGCGTTAACTCAGCGTTAGACTCAGCGTTGAACTCAGCGTTAGACTCAGCGTTGAACTCAGCGTTAACTCAGCGTTAAACTCAGCGTTGGACTCAGCGTTAAACTCAGCGTTGGACTCAGCATTGGACTCAGCATTAGACTCAGCGTTGGACTCAGCGTTAGACTCAGCGTTGGACTCAGCGTTGAACTCAGCGTTAAACTCAGCGTTAAACTCAGCATCGGACTCAGCGTTGGACTCAGCGTTGGACTCAGCGTTGAACTCAGCGTTAAACTCAGCGTTAAACTCAGCATTGGACTCAGCGTTGGACTCAGCGTTAAACTCAGCGTTGGACTCAGCGTTGGACTCAGCGTTGGACTCAGCGTTAGACTCAGCGTTGGACTCAGCGTTAGACTCAGCGTTGGACTCAGCGTTGAACTCAGCGTTAGACTCAGCGTTGGACTCAGCGTTAGACTCAGCATTGGACTCAGCTTTAGACTCAGCGTTGAACTCAGCATTAGACTCAGCGTTAGACTCAGCGTTGAACTCAGCGTTAGACTCAGTGTTAGACTCAGCGTTAACTCAGCGTTGAACTCAGCGTTGGACTCAGCGTTGGACTCAGCGTTAAACTCAGCGTTGGACTCAGCGTTGGACTCAGCGTTGGACTCAGCGTTAGACTCAGCGTTGAACTCAGCGTTAGACTCAGCGTTGGACTCAGCGTTAACTCAGCGTTAGACTCAGCGTTGAACTCAGCGTTAGACTCAGCGTTGAACTCAGCGTTAGACTCAGCGTTGAACTCAGCGTTAGACTCAGCGTTGGACTCAGCGTTAACTCAGCGTTAAACTCAGCGTTGGACTCAGCGTTAAACTCAGCGTTGGACTCAGCATTGGACTCAGCATTAGACTCAGCGTTGGACTCAGCGTTAGACTCAGCGTTGGACTCAGCGTTGAACTCAGCGTTAGACTCAGCGTTGGACTCAGCGTTAGACTCAGCATTGGACTCAGCGTTGGACTCAGCGTTGAACTCAGCGTTGGACTCAGCGTTGGACTCAGCGTTAAACTCAGCGTTGGACTCAGCGTTGGACTCAGCGTTGGACTCAGCGTTAGACTCAGCGTTGAACTCAGCGTTGGACTCAGCGTTAAACTCAGCGTTGGACTCAGCGTTGGACTCAGCGTTGGACTCAGCGTTAGACTCAGCATTGGACTCAGCGTTGGACTCAGCGTTGAACTCAGCGTTGGACTCAGCATTGGACTCAGCTTTAGACTCAGCGTTGAACTCAGCATTAGACTCAGCGTTAGACTCAGCGTTGAACTCAGCGTTAGACTCAGTGTTAGACTCAGCGTTAACTCAGCGTTGAACTCAGCGTTGGACTCAGCGTTGGACTCAGCGTTAAACTCAGCGTTGGACTCAGCGTTGGACTCAGCGTTGGACTCAGCGTTAGACTCAGCGTTGAACTCAGCGTTAGACTCAGCGTTGGACTCAGCGTTAACTCAGCGTTAGACTCAGCGTTGAACTCAGCGTTAGACTCAGCGTTGAACTCAGCGTTAGACTCAGCGTTGAACTCAGCGTTAGACTCAGCGTTGGACTCAGCGTTAACTCAGCGTTAAACTCAGCGTTGGACTCAGCGTTAAACTCAGCGTTGGACTCAGCATTGGACTCAGCATTAGACTCAGCGTTGGACTCAGCGTTAGACTCAGCGTTGGACTCAGCGTTGAACTCAGCGTTAGACTCAGCGTTGGACTCAGCGTTAGACTCAGCATTGGACTCAGCGTTGGACTCAGCGTTGAACTCAGCGTTGGACTCAGCGTTGGACTCAGCGTTAAACTCAGCGTTGGACTCAGCGTTGGACTCAGCGTTGGACTCAGCGTTAGACTCAGCGTTGAACTCAGCGTTGGACTCAGCGTTAAACTCAGCGTTGGACTCAGCGTTGGACTCAGCGTTGGACTCAGCGTTAGACTCAGCATTGGACTCAGCGTTGGACTCAGCGTTGAACTCAGCGTTGGACTCAGCGTTGGACTCAGCGTTAAACTCAGCGTTGGACTCAGCGTTGGACTCAGCGTTGGACTCAGCGTTGAACTCAGCGTTGGACTCAGCGTTGGACTCAGCGTTAAACTCAGCGTTGGACTCAGCGTTGGACTCAGCGTTGGACTCAGCGTTAGACTCAGCGTTGAACTCAGCGTTAGACTCAGCGTTGAACTCAGCGTTAGACTCAGCGTTGGACTCAGCATTAACTCAGCGTTAAACTCAGCGTTGGACTCAGCGTTAAACTCAGCGTTGGACTCAGCATTGGACTCAGCATTAGACTCAGCGTTGGACTCAGCGTTAGACTCAGCGTTGGACTCAGCGTTAAACTCAGCGTTGGACTCAGCGCTGGACTCAGCGTTGGACTCAGCGTTAGACTCAGCGTTGAACTCAGCGTTAGACTCAGCGTTGGACTCAGCGTTAACTCAGCGTTAGACTCAGCGTTGAACTCAGCGTTAGACTCAGCGTTGAACTCAGCGTTAGACTCAGCGTTGGACTCAGCGTTAAACTCAGCGTTGGACTCAGCGTTGGACTCAGCGTTGGACTCAGCGTTAGACTCAGCGTTGAACTCAGCGTTAGACTCAGCGTTGGACTCAACGTTAACTCAGCGTTAGACTCAGCGTTGAACTCAGCGTTAGACTCAGCGTTGAACTCAGCGTTAAACTAAGCGTTGAACTCAGCGTTAGACTCAGCGTTGGACTCAGCGTTAACTCAGCGTTAGACTCAGCGTTGAACTCAGCGTTAGACTCAGCGTTGAACTCAGCGTTAGACTCAGCGTTGGACTCAGCGTTAACTCAGCGTTAAACTCAGCGTTGGACTCAGCGTTAAACTCAGCGTTGGACTCAGCATTGGACTCAGCATTAGACTCAGCGTTGGACTCAGCGTTAGACTCAGCGTTGGACTCAGCGTTAAACTCAGCGTTGGACTCAGCGTTGGACTCAGCGTTGGACTCAGCCTTAGACTCAGCGTTGAACTCAGCGTTAGACTCAGCGTTGGACTCAGCGTTAACTCAGCGTTAAACTCAGCGTTGGACTCAGCGTTAAACTCAGCGTTGGACTCAGCATTGGACTCAGCATTAGACTCAGCGTTGGACTCAGCGTTAGACTCAGCGTTGGACTCAGCGTTAAACTCAGCGTTGGACTCAGCGTTGGACTCAGCGTTGGACTCAGCGTTAGACTCAGCGTTGAACTCAGCGTTAGACTCAGCGTTGAACTCAGCGTTAGACTCAGCGTTGGACTCAGCGTTAACTCAGCGTTAGACTCAGCGTTGAACTCAGCGTTAGACTCAGCGTTGAACTCAGCGTTAGACTCAGCGTTGGACTCAGCGTTAACTCAGCGTTTAACTCAGCGTTGGACTCAGCGTTAAACTCAGCGTTGGACTCAGCATTGGACTCAGCATTAGACTCAGCGTTGGACTCAGCGTTAGACTCAGCGTTGGACTCAGCGTTGAACTCAGCGTTAGACTCAGCGTTGGACTCAGCGTTAGACTCAGCATTGGACTCAGCGTTAGACTCAGCGTTGGACTCAGCGTTAACTCAGCGTTGGACTCAGCGTTAAACTCAGCGTTGGACTCAGCGTTGGACTCAGCATTAGACTCAGCGTTGGACTCAGCGTTGAACTCAGCGTTAGACTCAGCGTTAGACTCAGCGTTAGACTCAGCGTTAGACTCAGAAGTTAGGGTTGAAGTTAGGGTTGAAGTTAGTGTTAGGGTTAGGGTTGGGACTTAGGAAATTCTTACAAGTATTTTGTGCCAGCTTGGCCCGCTCCACAGGGTTATAGGGAAAACGAAGAAAATGTCCCAACGTCCCACTCAATGTAAGTCTATGGGGACGGGTTAGTTTTGGATGCCGTTTCTGTTAGGAATGAGCCAAGCTCTTGAAACTTGGTACATAGGTAGAGGCTGGATTGTCCGACATTAATTTAAAATCTGGGGTTACTAGCCCCCCGAGAACTGGAGATATTGCACCCCAAAATTGGAAATTATGAATAAAGGCTGTTTCTGTTAGGAACATCCCAGACTTTTGATATTTGGAATGTCAGTAGAGGAAATGACAACCTTCATACACTGCAAATTTGGGGTTCCTACCACCATGCAAATCAGAGTTATGGGGGTGCAAATGTGCAAAAATGTCCCATAGGCTTTCATTGGGGACTAGGTTTTGAGGGTACAAAAGTGCAGATTTCTGCGAAACGGTAAGGCTGAGCGACCCTAAATTTTCAGGCTTTGTTGGAATTTTTAGGGGGCTCAGGAATGGTGAGTTTGGGGTCCCTACCCCAAAGATTTCATACCCTAGAGTCATAAAAACATGTATTTTTGCACTTGTACTGGTGACAAACGTAAATCGCTGCCATGGTTGATAGCAACATCTGAAACTCACAGTATTTGGCATGAAGATAGAAGGCATATTGACTTACTTGTACTCCAAGTGTGGGGTCCCTACCACCCTGCAAACCAGAGTTATGGGGTTGCAAAAATGCTAAAATCCCCCATAGGCTTTCATTAGGGCCTATGTTTTGAGGTACAAAAGTGGAGATTTCTGCCGAACGGTAAGGCTGAGCGGCCCCAAATTTTCAGGCTTTGTTGTGACTTTTAGGGGGCTCAGGACTGATGAGCGTTAGACTCAGCGTTGGACTCAGCGTTAACTCAGCGTTAGACTCAGCGTTGAACTCAGCGTTAGACTCAGCGTTGAACTCAGCGTTAGACTCAGCGTTGGACTCAGCGTTAACTCAGCGTTAAACTCAGCGTTGGACTCAGCGTTAAACTCAGCGTTGGACTCAGCATTGGACTCAGCATTAGACTCAGCGTTGGACTCAGCGTTAGACTCAGCGTTGGACTCAGCGTTAAACTCAGCGTTGGACTCAGCGTTAGACTCAGCGTTGGACTCAGCGTTAGACTCAGCGTTGGACTCAGCGTTGAACTCAGCGTTAGACTCAGCGTTGGACTCAGCGTTAGACTCAGCATTGGACTCAGCTTTAGACTCAGCGTTGAACTCAGCATTAGACTCAGCGTTAGACTCAGCGTTGAACTCAGCGTTAGACTCAGTGTTAGACTCAGCGTTAACTCAGCGTTGAACTCAGCGTTGGACTCAGCGTTGGACTCAGCGTTAAACTCAGCGTTGGACTCAGCGTTGGACTCAGCGTTGGACTCAGCGTTAGACTCAGCGTTGAACTCAGCGTTAGACTCAGCGTTGGACTCAGCGTTAACTCAGCGTTAGACTCAGCGTTGAACTCAGCGTTAGACTCAGCGTTGAACTCAGCGTTAGACTCAGCGTTGGACTCAGCGTTAACTCAGCGTTAAACTCAGCGTTGGACTCAGCGTTAAACTCAGCGTTGGACTCAGCATTGGACTCAGCATTAGACTCAGCGTTGGACTCAGCGTTAGACTCAGCGTTGGACTCAGCGTTGAACTCAGCGTTAGACTCAGCGTTGGACTCAGCGTTAGACTCAGCATTGGACTCAGCGTTGGACTCAGCATTGGACTCAGCGTTGGACTCAGCGTTGGACTCAGCGTTAAACTCAGCGTTGGACTCAGCGTTGGACTCAGCGTTGGACTCAGCCTTAGACTCAGCGTTGAACTCAGCGTTAGACTCAGCGTTGGACTCAGCGTTAACTCAGCGTTAAACTCAGCGTTGGACTCAGCGTTAAACTCAGCGTTGGACTCAGCATTGGACTCAGCATTAGACTCAGCGTTGGACTCAGCGTTAGACTCAGCGTTGGACTCAGCGTTAAACTCAGCGTTGGACTCAGCGTTGGACTCAGCGTTGGACTCAGCGTTAGACTCAGCGTTGAACTCAGCGTTAAACTCAGCGTTGGACTCAGCGTTGGACTCAGCGTTGGACTCAGCGTTAGACTCAGCGTTGAACTCAGCGTTAGACTCAGCGTTGAACTCAGCGTTAGACTCAGCGTTGGACTCAGCGTTAACTCAGCGTTAGACTCAGCGTTGAACTCAGCGTTAGACTCAGCGTTGAACTCAGCGTTAGACTCAGCGTTGGACTCAGCGTTAACTCAGCGTTAAACTCAGCGTTGGACTCAGCGTTAAACTCAGCGTTGGACTCAGCATTGGACTCAGCATTAGACTCAGCGTTGGACTCAGCGTTAGACTCAGCGTTGGACTCAGCGTTGAACTCAGCGTTAGACTCAGCGTTGGACTCAGCGTTGGACTCAGCATTGGACTCAGCGTTAGACTCAGCGTTGGACTCAGCGTTAACTCAGCGTTGGACTCAGCGTTAAACTCAGCGTTGGACTCAGCGTTGGACTCAGCATTAGACTCAGCGTTGGACTCAGCGTTGAACTCAGCGTTAGACTCAGCGTTAGACTCAGCGTTAGACTCAGCGTTAGACTCAGAAGTTAGGGTTGAAGTTAGGGTTGAAGTTAGTGTTAGGGTTAGGGTTGGGACTTAGGAAATTCTTACAAGTATTTTGGGCCAGCTTGGCCCGCTCCACAGGGTTATAGGGAAAACGAAGAAAATGTCCCAACGTCCCACTCAATGTAAGTCTATGGGGACGGGTTAGTTTTGGATGCCGTTTCTGTTAGGAATGAGCCAAGCTCTTGAAACTTGGTACATAGGTAGAGGCTGGATTGTCCGACATTAATTTAAAATCTGGGGTTACTAGCCCCCCGAGAACTGGAGATATTGCACCCCAAAATTGGAAATTATGAATAAAGGCTGTTTCTGTTAGGAACATCCCAGACTTTTGATATTTGGAATGTCAGTAGAGGAAATGACAACCTTCATACACTGCAAATTTGGGGTTCCTACCACCATGCAAATCAGAGTTATGGGGGTGCAAATGTGCAAAAATTTCCCATAGGCTTTCATTGGGGACTAGGTTTTGAGGGTACAAAAGTGCAGATTTCTGCGAAACGGTAAGGCTGAGCGACCCTAAATTTTCAGGCTTTGTTGGAATTTTTAGGGGGCTCAGGAATGGTGAGTTTGGGGTCCCTACCCCAAAGATTTCATACCCTAGAGTCATAAAAACATGTATTTTTGCACTTGTACTGGTGACAAACGTAAATCGCTGCCATGGTTGATAGCAACATCTGAAACTCACAGTATTTGGCAGGAAGATAGAAGGCATATTGACTTACTTGTACTCCAAGTGTGGGGTCCCTACCACCCTGCAAACCAGAGTTATGGGGTTGCAAAAATGCTAAAATCCCCCATAGGCTTTCATTAGGGCCTATGTTTTGAGGTACAAAAGTGGAGATTTCTGCCGAACGGTAAGGCTGAGCGGCCCCAAATTTTCAGGCTTTGTTGTGACTTTTAGGGGGCTCAGGACTGATGAGTTTGGGATCTCTATCCCAAAGAAGTCATACCCTAGGGTCATAGAAACATGTTTATTTTTGCACTTCTACTGGTAACAAACGTAAATCGCTGCCATGGTCGATAGAAACGTCTGAGGCTCACAGCATTTGGTAGGAAGTTAGAAAGGATATTGACTTTTTTGTAATCCAAGTGTAGGGTCTCTACCACCCTGCAAACCAGAGTTATGGGGGTTCAAACGTGCTAAAATCCCTCATAGGCTTTCATAAGGGCCTATGTATTGAGGTACAAAAGCAGAGATTTCTGACGAATGGTAAGGCTGAGCAGCCCCAAATTTTCAGGCTTTGTTTTGACTTCTAGGGGGCTCAGGACTGATGAGTTTGGGGTCCCTATCCCAAAGAAGTCATACCCTAGGGTCATAGAAACATGTTTATTTTTGCACTTCTACTGGTGAAAAATGTAAATCGCTGCCATGGTCGATAGAAATGTTAGCGTTGGGACTTCGGACATTTTTACAAGTATTTTGGGCCAGCTTGCTCCACTCCACAGGGTTATAGGGAAAACGAAGAAAGTGATGTTTTGATGCTTTTCTATACCGCCTATAGCCACCAGGGGGTGAATTGAGTATCTGTCTAATTAGAGGGGAATCCCTGGATTTAGAGCCCTTCAGGGACAGAGGTGGCACTGTGGAGCATGTTTCCTGTCAGCGTTAGAGTCAGCGTTAAACTCGGCATTACACTCAGCGTTAGACTCAGCGTTGGACTCAGCGTTAAACTCAGCGTTGGACTCAGCGTTAAACTCAGCGTTGGACTCAGCGTTGGACTCAGCATTAGACTCAGCGTTGGACTCAGCGTTGAACTCAGCGTTAGACTCAGCGTTAGACTCAGCGTTAGACTCAGCGTTGGACTCAGCGTTAGACTCAGCGTTGGACTCAGCGTTGGACTCAGCGTTGGACTCAGCGTTAGACTCAGCGTTAAACTCAGCGTTAATTCAGCGTTGGACTCAGCGTTGGACTCAGCGTTAAACTCAGCGTTGGACTCAGCGTTAGACTCAGCGTTGGACTCAGAGTTGGACTCAGCGTTAGACTCAGCGTTGGACTCAGCGTTGAACTCAGCGTTAGACTCAGCGTTAGACTCAGCATTGGACTCAGCGTTAGACTCAGCGTTGAACTCAGCGTTAGACTCAGCATTGGACTCAGCGTTGAACTCAGCGTTAGACTCAGTGTTAGACTCAGCGTTAACTCAGCGTTGAACTCAGCGTTGGACTCAGCGTTGGACTCAGCGTTAAACTCAGCGTTGGACTCAGCGTTAAACTCAGCGTTGAACTCAGCGTTAGACTCAGCGTTGGACTCAGCGTTAACTCAGCGTTAGACTCAGCGTTGAACTCAGCGTTAGACTCAGCGTTGAACTCAGCGTTAGACTCAGCGTTGGACTCAGCGTTAACTCAGCGTTAAACTCAGCGTTGGACTCAGCGTTAAACTCAGCGTTGGACTCAGCATTGGACTCAGCATTAGACTCAGCGTTGGACTCAGCGTTAGACTCAGCGTTGGACTCAGCGTTAAACTCAGCGTTGGACTCAGCGTTAGACTCAGCGTTGGACTCAGCGTTAGACTCAGCGTTGGACTCAGCGTTGAACTCAGCGTTAGACTCAGCGTTGGACTCAGCGTTAGACTCAGCATTGGACTCAGCTTTAGACTCAGCGTTGAACTCAGCATTAGACTCAGCGTTAGACTCAGCGTTGAACTCAGCGTTAGACTCAGTGTTAGACTCAGCGTTAACTCAGCGTTGAACTCAGCGTTGGACTCAGCGTTGGACTCAGCGTTAAACTCAGCGTTGGACTCAGCGTTGGACTCAGCGTTGGACTCAGCGTTAGACTCAGCGTTGAACTCAGCGTTAGACTCAGCGTTGGACTCAGCGTTAACTCAGCGTTAGACTCAGCGTTGAACTCAGCGTTAGACTCAGCGTTGAACTCAGCGTTAGACTCAGCGTTGGACTCAGCGTTAACTCAGCGTTAAACTCAGCGTTGGACTCAGCGTTAAACTCAGCGTTGGACTCAGCATTGGACTCAGCATTAGACTCAGCGTTGGACTCAGCGTTAGACTCAGCGTTGGACTCAGCGTTGAACTCAGCGTTAGACTCAGCGTTGGACTCAGCGTTAGACTCAGCATTGGACTCAGCGTTGGACTCAGCGTTGAACTCAGCGTTGGACTCAGCGTTGGACTCAGCGTTAAACTCAGCGTTGGACTCAGCGTTGGACTCAGCGTTGGACTCAGCGTTAGACTCAGCGTTGAACTCAGCGTTGGACTCAGCGTTAAACTCAGCGTTGGACTCAGCGTTGGACTCAGCGTTGGACTCAGCGTTAGACTCAGCATTGGACTCAGCGTTGGACTCAGCGTTGAACTCAGCGTTGGACTCAGCGTTGGACTCAGCGTTAAACTCAGCGTTGGACTCAGCGTTGGACTCAGCGTTGGACTCAGCGTTGAACTCAGCGTTGGACTCAGCGTTGGACTCAGCGTTAAACTCAGCGTTGGACTCAGCGTTGGACTCAGCGTTGGACTCAGCGTTAGACTCAGCGTTGAACTCAGCGTTAGACTCAGCGTTGGACTCAGCGTTAACTCAGCGTTAAACTCAGCGTTGGACTCAGCGTTAAACTCAGCGTTGGACTCAGCATTGGACTCAGCATTAGACTCAGCGTTGGACTCAGCGTTAGACTCAGCGTTGGACTCAGCGTTAAACTCAGCGTTGGACTCAGCGCTGGACTCAGCGTTGGACTCAGCGTTAGACTCAGCGTTGAACTCAGCGTTAGACTCAGCGTTGGACTCAGCGTTAACTCAGCGTTAGACTCAGCGTTGAACTCAGCGTTAGACTCAGCGTTGAACTCAGCGTTAGACTCAGCGTTGGACTCAGCGTTAAACTCAGCGTTGGACTCAGCGTTGGACTCAGCGTTGGACTCAGCGTTAGACTCAGCGTTGAACTCAGCGTTAGACTCAGCGTTGGACTCAGCGTTAACTCAGCGTTAGACTCAGCGTTGAACTCAGCGTTAGACTCAGCGTTGAACTCAGCGTTAGACTCAGCGTTGGACTCAGCGTTAACTCAGCGTTAAACTCAGCGTTGGACTCAGCGTTAGACTCAGCGTTGGACTCAGCGTTAGACTCAGCGTTGGACTCAGCGTTAGACTCAGCATTGGACTCAGCGTTGGACTCAGCGTTGAACTCAGCGTTGGACTCAGCGTTGGACTCAGCGTTAAACTCAGCGTTGGACTCAGCGTTGGACTCAGCGTTGGACTCAGCCTTAGACTCAGCGTTGAACTCAGCGTTAGACTCAGCGTTGGACTCAGCGTTAACTCAGCGTTAAACTCAGCGTTGGACTCAGCGTTAAACTCAGCGTTGGACTCAGCATTGGACTCAGCATTAGACTCAGCGTTGGACTCAGCGTTAGACTCAGCGTTGGACTCAGCGTTAAACTCAGCGTTGGACTCAGCGTTGGACTCAGCGTTGGACTCAGCGTTAGACTCAGCGTTGAACTCAGCGTTAGACTCAGCGTTGAACTCAGCGTTAGACTCAGCGTTGAACTCAGCGTTAGACTCAGCGTTGGACTCAGCGTTAACTCAGCGTTAAACTCAGCGTTGGACTCAGCGTTAAACTCAGCGTTGGACTCAGCATTGGACTCAGCATTAGACTCAGCGTTGGACTCAGCGTTAGACTCAGCGTTGGACTCAGCGTTGAACTCAGCGTTAGACTCAGCGTTGGACTCAGCGTTAGACTCAGCATTGGACTCAGCGTTGGACTCAGCGTTGAACTCAGCGTTGGACTCAGCGTTGGACTCAGCGTTAAACTCAGCGTTGGACTCAGCGTTGGACTCAGCGTTGGACTCAGCGTTAGACTCAGCGTTGAACTCAGCGTTGGACTCAGCGTTAAACTCAGCGTTGGACTCAGCGTTGGACTCAGCGTTGGACTCAGCGTTAGACTCAGCATTGGACTCAGCGTTGGACTCAGCGTTGAACTCAGCGTTGGACTCAGCGTTGGACTCAGCGTTAAACTCAGCGTTGGACTCAGCGTTGGACTCAGCGTTGGACTCAGCGTTGAACTCAGCGTTGGACTCAGCGTTGGACTCAGCGTTAAACTCAGCGTTGGACTCAGCGTTGGACTCAGCGTTGGACTCAGCGTTAGACTCAGCGTTGAACTCAGCGTTAGACTCAGCGTTGGACTCAGCGTTAACTCAGCGTTAAACTCAGCGTTGGACTCAGCGTTAAACTCAGCGTTGGACTCAGCATTGGACTCAGCATTAGACTCAGCGTTGGACTCAGCGTTAGACTCAGCGTTGGACTCAGCGTTAAACTCAGCGTTGGACTCAGCGCTGGACTCAGCGTTGGACTCAGCGTTAGACTCAGCGTTGAACTCAGCGTTAGACTCAGCGTTGGACTCAGCGTTAACTCAGCTTTAGACTCAGCGTTGAACTCAGCGTTAGACTCAGCGTTGAACTCAGCGTTAGACTCAGCGTTGGACTCAGCGTTAAACTCAGCGTTGGACTCAGCGTTGGACTCAGCGTTGGACTCAGCGTTAGACTCAGCGTTGAACTCAGCGTTAGACTCAGCGTTGGACTCAGCGTTAACTCAGCGTTAGACTCAGCGTTGAACTCAGCGTTAGACTCAGCGTTGAACTCAGCGTTAGACTCAGCGTTGGACTCAGCGTTAACTCAGCGTTAAACTCAGCGTTGGACTCAGCGTTAGACTCAGCGTTGGACTCAGCGTTAGACTCAGCGTTGGACTCAGCGTTAGACTCAGCATTGGACTCAGCGTTGGACTCAGCGTTGAACTCAGCGTTGGACTCAGCGTTGGACTCAGCGTTAAACTCAGCGTTGGACTCAGCGTTGGACTCAGCGTTGGACTCAGCCTTAGACTCAGCGTTGAACTCAGCGTTAGACTCAGCGTTGGACTCAGCGTTAACTCAGCGTTAAACTCAGCGTTGGACTCAGCGTTAAACTCAGCGTTGGACTCAGCATTGGACTCAGCATTAGACTCAGCGTTGGACTCAGCGTTAGACTCAGCGTTGGACTCAGCGTTAAACTCAGCGTTGGACTCAGCGTTGGACTCAGCGTTGGACTCAGCGTTAGACTCAGCGTTGAACTCAGCGTTAGACTCAGCGTTGAACTCAGCGTTAGACTCAGCGTTGGACTCAGCGTTAACTCAGCGTTAGACTCAGCGTTGAACTCAGCGTTAGACTCAGCGTTGAACTCAGCGTTAGACTCAGCGTTGGACTCAGCGTTAACTCAGCGTTAAACTCAGCGTTGGACTCAGCGTTAAACTCAGCGTTGGACTCAGCATTGGACTCAGCATTAGACTCAGCGTTGGACTCAGCGTTAGACTCAGCGTTGGACTCAGCGTTGAACTCAGCGTTAGACTCAGCGTTGGACTCAGCGTTAGACTCAGCATTGGACTCAGCGTTAGACTCAGCGTTGGACTCAGCGTTAACTCAGCGTTGGACTCAGCGTTAAACTCAGCGTTGGACTCAGCGTTGGACTCAGCATTAGACTCAGCGTTGGACTCAGCGTTGAACTCAGCGTTAGACTCAGCGTTAGACTCAGCGTTAGACTCAGCGTTAGACTCAGAAGTTAGGGTTGAAGTTAGGGTTGAAGTTAGTGTTAGGGTTAGGGTTGGGACTTAGGAAATTCTTACAAGTATTTTGTGCCAGCTTGGCCCGCTCCACAGGGTTATAGGGAAAACGAAGAAAATGTCCCAACGTCCCACTCAATGTAAGTCTATGGGGACGGGTTAGTTTTGGATGCCGTTTCTGTTAGGAATGAGCCAAGCTCTTGAAACTTGGTACATAGGTAGAGGCTGGATTGTCCGACATTAATTTAAAATCTGGGGTTACTAGCCCCCCGAGAACTGGAGATATTGCACCCCAAAATTGGAAATTATGAATAAAGGCTGTTTCTGTTAGGAACATCCCAGACTTTTGATATTTGGAATGTCAGTAGAGGAAATGACAACCTTCATACACTGCAAATTTGGGGTTCCTACCACCATGCAAATCAGAGTTATGGGGGTGCAAATGTGCAAAAATTTCCCATAGGCTTTCATTGGGGACTAGGTTTTGAGGGTACAAAAGTGCAGATTTCTGCGAAACGATAAGGCTGAGCGACCCTAAATTTTCAGGCTTTGTTGGAATTTTTAGGGGGCTCAGGAATGGTGAGTTTGGGGTCCCTACCCCAAAGATTTCATACCCTAGGGTCATAAAAACATGTATTTTTGCACTTGTACTGGTGACAAACGTAAATCGCTGCCATGGTTGATAGCAACATCTGAAACTCACAGTATTTGGCATGAAGATAGAAGGCATATTGACTTACTTGTACTCCAAGTGTGGGGTCCCTACCACCCTGTAAACCAGAGTTATGGGGTTGCAAAAATGCTAAAATCCCCCATAGGCTTTCATTAGGGCCTATACTTTGAGGTACAAAAGTGGAGATTTCTGCCGAACGGTAAGGCTGAGCGGCCCCAAATTTTCAGGCTTTGTTGTGACTTTTAGGGGGCTCAGGACTGATGAGTTTGAGATCTCTATCCCAAAGAAGTCATACCCTAGGGTCATAAAAACATGTTTATTTTTGCACTTGTACTGGTAACAAACGTAAATCGCTGCCATGGTCGATAGAAACGTCTGAGGCTCACAGCATTTGGTAGGAAGTTAGAAAGGATATTGACTTCTTTGTAATCCAAGTGTAGGGTCTCTACCACCCTGCAAACCAGAGTTATGGGGGTTCAAAAGTGCTAAAATCCCCCATAGGCTTTCATAAGGGCCTATGTATTGAGGTACAAAAGCAGAGATTTCTGACGAATGATAAGGCTGAGCAGCCCCAAATTTTCAGGCTTTGTTTTGACTTTTAGGGGGCTCAGGACTGGTGAGTTTTGGTCCCCTAGGCCAAAGAAGTCATAGTCTAGGGTCACAAAAACCTGTTTATTTTGGCAATGTTAATGGTGGCGACTCTAACAAACATAAATCACAGCCACGGCCATTAGAAAAGTGTAAAGCTCATGACATACGGCAGGCAGGTAGAAAGCATATTGTTGTACTTGCACTCCAATTTTGGGCTCTCTACATCTCTGCAAACCAAAGTTACGGGGGTGCAAATTTGCTAAAATCCCCCATAGGCTTTCATTGGGCTCCCTATTTCACTTTTCAAAATCTCAAATTTTTTCCAAGGGCATTGGCTCAGCATTCTAAAATTTTCTAGCATTGTAGGGACTTTTAGGGGGCTCAGGACTGGTGAGTTTGGGGTCCCTATCCCAAAGCAGTCATACGTTAGGATCATAAAAACATGGTTATTTTTGCACTTGTACTGGTGACAAACGTAAATCGCTGCCATGGTCGATATAAACGTCTGAGGTTCACATAATTTGGCATGAAGTTAGAAGGCATATTGACTGTTTTGTACTCCAAGTGTATGGTCCCTGCCACCCTGCAAACTAGAGTTATGGGGGTTCAAAAGTGCTAAAATCCTCTATAGGCTTTCATAAGGGCCTATGTTTTGAGATACAAAAGCAGAGATTTCTGCCGAACGGTATAGCTGAGCGACCCCAAATTTTCAGGATTTGTTTGGACTTTTATGGGGCTCAGGACTGATGAGTTTGGGGTCCCTATCCCAAAGAAGTCATACCCTAGGGACATAAAAAGATGTTTATTTTTGCACTTGTACCAGTGACACACGTAAATCGCTGCCATGGTCGATAGAAACGTCTGAGGCTTACAGCATTTGGCATGAAGTTAGAAGGCATATTGACTGTTTTGTACTCCAAGTGTAGGGTCTCTACCACCCTGCAAACCAGAGTTATGGGGGTTCAAATGTGCTAAAACCCTCCATAGGCTTTCATTAGGGCATATGTTTTGAGGTACAAAAGCGGAGATTTCTGCTGAACGGTAAGGTTGAGTGACCCCAAATTTTCACGCTTTGTTGGGACTTTTAGGGGGCTCAGGACTGATGAGTTTGGGGTCCCTATCCCATAGAAGTCATACCCTAGGGACATAAAAACATGTTTGTATTTGAACTTGTACCGGTGACAAACGTAAATCGCTGCCATGGTCGATAGAAATGTCTGAGGCTCACAGCATTTGGCATGAAGTTAGAAGGCATATTGACTGTTTTGTACTCCAAGTGTAGGGTCCCTACCACCCTGCAAACTAGAGTTATGGGGGTTCAAAAGTGCTAAAATCCTCTATAGGCTTTCATTAGGGACTATGTTTTGAGGTACAAAAGCAGAGATTTCTGCCGAACGGTATAGCTGAGCGACCCCAAATGTTCAGGATTTGTTTGGACTTTTAGAGGGCTCAGGACTGATGAGTTTGGGGTCCCTATCCCAAAGAAGTCATACCCTAGGGTCATAAAAACATGTTTATTTTTGCGCTTGTACTGGTGCCAAACATAAATCGCTGCCATGGTCGATATAAGCGTCTGAGGTTAACAGCATTTGGCATGAAGTTAGAAGGCATATTCAATTTTTTGTACTCCAAGTGTAGGGTCTCTACCACCCTGCAAACCAGAGTTATGGGGGTTCAAAAGTGCTAAAATCCTCCATAGGCTTTCATTAGGGCATATGTTTTGAGGTACAAAAGTGGAGATTTCTGCTGAACGGTAAGGTTGAGTGACCCCAAATTTTCAGGATTTGTTGGGACTTTTAGGGGGCTCAGGACTGATGAGTTTGGGGTCTCTATCCCAAAGAAGTCATACCCTAGGGACATAAAAACATGTTTGTATTTGAACTTGTACCGGTGACAAACGTAAGCCGCTGCCATGGTCGATAGAAATGTCTGAGGCTCACAGCATTTGGCATGAAGTTAGAAGGCATATTGACTGTTTTGTACTCCAAGTGTAGGGTCCCTACCACCCTGCAAACTAGAGTTATGGGGGTTCAAAATTGCTAAAATCCTCCATAGGCTTTCATTAGGGGATATGTTTTGAGGTACAAAAGCGGAGATTTCTGCTGAACGGTAAGGTTGAGTGACCCCAAATTTTCAGGATTTGTTGGGACTTTTAGGGGGCTCAGGAATTATGAGTTTGGGGTCCCTATCCCAAAGAAGTCATACCCTAGGGACATAAAAACATGTTTGTATTTGAACTTGTACCAGTGACAAACGTAAATCGCTGCCATGGTCGATAGAAACGTCTGAGGCTTACAGCATTTGGCATGAAGTTAGAAGGCATATTGACTGTTTTGTACTCCAAGTGTAGGTTCCCTACCACCCTGCAAACTAGAGTTATGGGGGTTCAAAAGTGCTAAAATCCTCTATAGGCTTTCATTAGGGCCTATGTTTTGAGGTACAAAAGCAGAGATTTCTGCCGAACGGTATAGCTGAGCGACCCCAAATTTTCAGGATTTGTTTGGACTTTTAGGGGGCTCAGGACTGATGAGTTTGGGGTCCCTATCCCAAAGAAGTCATACCCTAGGGTCATAAAAACATGTTTATTTTTGCACTTGTACTGGTGCCAAACGTAAATCGCTGCCATGGTCGATATAAGCGTCTGAGGTTAACAGCATTTGGCATGAAGTTAGAAGGCATATTGACTTTTTTGTACTCCAAGTGTAGGGTCTCTACCACCCTGCAAACCAGAGTTATGGGGAGTCAAATGTGCTAAAATCCTCTATAGGCTTTCATTAGGGCATATGTTTTGAGGTACAAAAGCGGAGATTTCTGCTGAACGGTAAGGTTGAGTGACCCCAAATTTTCAGGATTTGTTGGGACTTTTAGGGGGCTCAGGAATTATGAGTTTGGGGTCCCTATCCCAAAGAAGTCATACCCTAGGGACATAAAAACATGTTTGTATTTGAACTTGTACCAGTGACAAACGTAAATCGCTGCCATGGTCGATAGAAACGTCTGAGGCTTACAGCATTTGGCATGAAGTTAGAAGGCATATTGACTGTTTTGTACTCCAAGTGTAGGTTCCCTACCACCCTGCAAACTAGAGTTATGGGGGTTCAAAAGTGCTAAAATCCTCTATAGGCTTTCATTAGGGCCTATGTTTTGAGGTACAAAAGCAGAGATTTCTGCCGAACGGTATAGCTGAGCGACCCCAAATTTTCAGGATTTGTTTGGACTTTTAGGGGGCTCAGGACTGATGAGTTTGGGGTCCCTATCCCAAAGAAGTCATACCCTAGGGACATAAATACATGTTTGTATTTGAACTTGTACCAGTGCCAAACGTAAATCACTGCCATGGTCGATAGAAACGTCTGAGGCTCACAGCATTTGGCATGAAGTTAGAAGGTATATTGACTGTTTTGTACTCCAAGTGTAGGGTCTCTACCACCCTGCAAACCAGAGTTATGGGGGTTCAAATGTGCTAAAATCCTCCATAGGCTTTCATTAGGGCCTATGTTTTGAGGTACAAAAGCAGAGATTTCTGCTGAGCGGTAAGGTTGAGTGACCCCAAATTTTCACGCTTTGTTGGGACTTTTAGGGGACTCAGGACTGATGAGTTTGGGGTCCCTATCCCAAAGAAGTCATACCCTAGGGTCATAAAAACATGTTTATTTTTGCACTTGTACTGGTGCCAAACGTAAATCGCTGCCATGGTCGATAGAAACGTCTGAGGCTTACAGCATTTGGCATGAAGTTAGAAGGCATATTGACTGTTTTGTACTCCAAGTGTAGGGTCTCTACCACCCTGCAAACCAGAGTTATGAGGGTTCAAATGTGCTAAAACCCTCCATAGGCTTTCATTAGGGCATATGTTTTGAGGTACAAAAGCGGAGATTTCTGCTGAACGGTAAGGTTGAGTGACCCCAAATTTTCACGCTTTGTTGGGACTTTTAGGGGGCTCAGGACTGATGAGTTTGGGGTCCCTATCCCATAGAAGTCATACCCTAGGGACATAAAAACATGTTTGTATTTGAACTTGTACCGGTGACAAACGTAAATCGCTGCCATGGTCGATAGAAATGTCTGAGGCTCACAGCATTTGGCATGAAGTTAGAAGGCATATTGACTGTTTTGTACTCCAAGTGTAGGGTCCCTACCACCCTGCAAACTAGAGTTATGGGGGTTCAAAAGTGCTAAAATCCTCTATAGGCTTTCATTAGGGACTATGTTTTGAGGTACAAAAGCAGAGATTTCTGCCGAACGGTATAGCTGAGCGACCCCAAATGTTCAGGATTTGTTTGGACTTTTAGAGGGCTCAGGACTGATGAGTTTGGGGTCCCTATCCCAAAGAAGTCATACCCTAGGGTCATAAAAACATGTTTATTTTTGCGCTTGTACTGGTGCCAAACATAAATCGCTGCCATGGTCGATATAAGCGTCTGAGGTTAACAGCATTTGGCATGAAGTTAGAAGGCATATTCAATTTTTTGTACTCCAAGTGTAGGGTCTCTACCACCCTGCAAACCAGAGTTATGGGGGTTCAAAAGTGCTAAAATCCTCCATAGGCTTTCATTAGGGCATATGTTTTGAGGTACAAAAGTGGAGATTTCTGCTGAACGGTAAGGTTGAGTGACCCCAAATTTTCAGGATTTGTTGGGACTTTTAGGGGGCTCAGGACTGATGAGTTTGGGGTCTCTATCCCAAAGAAGTCATACCCTAGGGACATAAAAACATGTTTGTATTTGAACTTGTACCGGTGACAAACGTAAGCCGCTGCCATGGTCGATAGAAATGTCTGAGGCTCACAGCATTTGGCATGAAGTTAGAAGGCATATTGACTGTTTTGTACTCCAAGTGTAGGGTCCCTACCACCCTGCAAACTAGAGTTATGGGGGTTCAAAATTGCTAAAATCCTCCATAGGCTTTCATTAGGGGATATGTTTTGAGGTACAAAAGCGGAGATTTCTGCTGAACGGTAAGGTTGAGTGACCCCAAATTTTCAGGATTTGTTGGGACTTTTAGGGGGCTCAGGAATTATGAGTTTGGGGTCCCTATCCCAAAGAAGTCATACCCTAGGGACATAAAAACATGTTTGTATTTGAACTTGTACCAGTGACAAACGTAAATCGCTGCCATGGTCGATAGAAACGTCTGAGGCTTACAGCATTTGGCATGAAGTTAGAAGGCATATTGACTGTTTTGTACTCCAAGTGTAGGTTCCCTACCACCCTGCAAACTAGAGTTATGGGGGTTCAAAAGTGCTAAAATCCTCTATAGGCTTTCATTAGGGCCTATGTTTTGAGGTACAAAAGCAGAGATTTCTGCCGAACGGTATAGCTGAGCGACCCCAAATTTTCAGGATTTGTTTGGACTTTTAGGGGGCTCAGGACTGATGAGTTTGGGGTCCCTATCCCAAAGAAGTCATACCCTAGGGTCATAAAAACATGTTTATTTTTGCACTTGTACTGGTGCCAAACGTAAATCGCTGCCATGGTCGATATAAGCGTCTGAGGTTAACAGCATTTGGCATGAAGTTAGAAGGCATATTGACTTTTTTGTACTCCAAGTGTAGGGTCTCTACCACCCTGCAAACCAGAGTTATGGGGAGTCAAATGTGCTAAAATCCTCTATAGGCTTTCATTAGGGCATATGTTTTGAGGTACAAAAGCGGAGATTTCTGCTGAACGGTAAGGTTGAGTGACCCCAAATTTTCAGGATTTGTTGGGACTTTTAGGGGGCTCAGGACTGATGAGTTTGGGGTCCCTATCCAAAAGAAGTCATACCCTAGGGACATAAATACATGTTTGTATTTGAACTTGTACCAGTGACAAACGTAAATCACTGCCATGGTCGATAGAAACGTCTGAGGCTCACAGCATTTGGCATGAAGTTAGAAGGTATATTGACTGTTTTGTACTCCAAGTGTAGGGTCCCTACCACCCTGCAAACTAGAGTTATGGGGGTTCAAAAGTGCTAAAATCCTCTATAGGCTTTCATTAGGGCCTATGTTTTGAGGTACAAAAGCAGAGATTTCTGCTGAACGGTAAGGTTGAGTGACCCCAAATTTTCAGGATTTGTTGGGACTTTTAGGGGGCTCAGGACTGATGAGTTTGGGGTCCCTATCCCAAAGAAGTCATACCCTAGGGACATAAATACATGTTTGTATTTGAACTTGTATCAGTGCCAAACGTAAATCACTGCCATGGTCGATAGAAACGTCTGAGGCTCACAGCATTTGGCATGAAGTTAGAAGGTATATTGACTGTTTTGTACTCCAAGTGTAGGGTCTCTACCACCCTGCAAACCAGAGTTATGGGGGTTCAAATGTGCTAAAATCCTCCATAGGCTTTCATTAGGGCCTATGTTTTGAGGTACAAAAGCAGAGATTTCTGCTGAGCGGTAAGGTTGAGTGACCCCAAATTTTCACGCTTTGTTGGGACTTTTAGGGGACTCAGGACTGATGAGTTTGGGGTCCCTATCCCAAAGAAGTCATACCCTAGGGACATAAAAACATGTTTGTATTTGAACTTGTACCGGTGACAAACGTAAGCCGCTGCCATGGTCGATAGAAATGTCTGAGGCTCACAGCATTTGGCATGAAGTTAGAAGGCATATTGACTGTTTTGTACTCCAAGTGTAGGGTCCCTACCACCCTGCAAACTAGAGTTATGGGGGTTCAAAATTGCTAAAATCCTCCATAGGCTTTCATTAGGGGATATGTTTTGAGGTACAAAAGCGGAGATTTCTGCTGAACGGTAAGGTTGAGTGACCCCAAATTTTCAGGATTTGTTGGGACTTTTAGGGGGCTCAGGAATTATGAGTTTGGGGTCCCTATCCCAAAGAAGTCATACCCTAGGGTCATAAAAACATGTTTATTTTTGCACTTGTACTGGTGCCAAACGTAAATCGCTGCCATGGTCGATAGAAACGTCTGAGGCTTACAGCATTTGGCATGAAGTTAGAAGGCATATTGACTGTTTTGTACTCCAAGTGTAGGGTCTCTACCACCCTGCAAACCAGAGTTATGGGGGTTCAAATGTGCTAAAACCCTCCATAGGCTTTCATTAGGGCATATGTTTTGAGGTACAAAAGCGGAGATTTCTGCTGAACGGTAAGGTTGAGTGACCCCAAATTTTCACGCTTTGTTGGGACTTTTAGGGGGCTCAGGACTGATGAGTTTGGGGTCCCTATCCCATAGAAGTCATACCCTAGGGACATAAAAACATGTTTGTATTTGAACTTGTACCGGTGACAAACGTAAATCGCTGCCATGGTCGATAGAAATGTCTGAGGCTCACAGCATTTGGCATGAAGTTAGAAGGCATATTGACTGTTTTGTACTCCAAGTGTAGGGTCCCTACCACCCTGCAAACTAGAGTTATGGGGGTTCAAAAGTGCTAAAATCCTCTATAGGCTTTCATTAGGGACTATGTTTTGAGGTACAAAAGCAGAGATTTCTGCCGAACGGTATAGCTGAGCGACCCCAAATGTTCAGGATTTGTTTGGACTTTTAGAGGGCTCAGGACTGATGAGTTTGGGGTCCCTATCCCAAAGAAGTCATACCCTAGGGTCATAAAAACATGTTTATTTTTGCGCTTGTACTGGTGCCAAACATAAATCGCTGCCATGGTCGATATAAGCGTCTGAGGTTAACAGCATTTGGCATGAAGTTAGAAGGCATATTCAATTTTTTGTACTCCAAGTGTAGGGTCTCTACCACCCTGCAAACCAGAGTTATGGGGGTTCAAAAGTGCTAAAATCCTCCATAGGCTTTCATTAGGGCATATGTTTTGAGGTACAAAAGCAGAGATTTCTGCTGAACGGTAAGGTTGAGTGACCCCAAATTTTCAGGATTTGTTGGGACTTTTAGGGGGCTCAGGACTGATGAGTTTGGGGTCTCTATCCCAAAGAAGTCATACCCTAGGGACATAAAAACATGTTTGTATTTGAACTTGTACCGGTGACAAACGTAAGCCGCTGCCATGGTCGATAGAAATGTCTGAGGCTCACAGCATTTGGCATGAAGTTAGAAGGCATATTGACTGTTTTGTACTCCAAGTGTAGGGTCCCTACCACCCTGCAAACTAGAGTTATGGGGGTTCAAAATTGCTAAAATCCTCCATAGGCTTTCATTAGGGGATATGTTTTGAGGTACAAAAGCGGAGATTTCTGCTGAACGGTAAGGTTGAGTGACCCCAAATTTTCAGGATTTGTTGGGACTTTTAGGGGGCTCAGGAATTATGAGTTTGGGGTCCCTATCCCAAAGAAGTCATACCCTAGGGACATAAAAACATGTTTGTATTTGAACTTGTACCAGTGACAAACGTAAATCGCTGCCATGGTCGATAGAAACGTCTGAGGCTTACAGCATTTGGCATGAAGTTAGAAGGCATATTGACTGTTTTGTACTCCAAGTGTAGGTTCCCTACCACCCTGCAAACTAGAGTTATGGGGGTTCAAAAGTGCTAAAATCCTCTATAGGCTTTCATTAGGGCCTATGTTTTGAGGTACAAAAGCAGAGATTTCTGCCGAACGGTATAGCTGAGCGACCCCAAATTTTCAGGATTTGTTTGGACTTTTAGGGGGCTCAGGACTGATGAGTTTGGGGTCCCTATCCCAAAGAAGTCATACCCTAGGGTCATAAAAACATGTTTATTTTTGCACTTGTACTGGTGCCAAACGTAAATCGCTGCCATGGTCGATATAAGCGTCTGAGGTTAACAGCATTTGGCATGAAGTTAGAAGGCATATTGACTTTTTTGTACTCCAAGTGTAGGGTCTCTACCACCCTGCAAACCAGAGTTATGGGGAGTCAAATGTGCTAAAATCCTCTATAGGCTTTCATTAGGGCATATGTTTTGAGGTACAAAAGCGGAGATTTCTGCTGAACGGTAAGGTTGAGTGACCCCAAATTTTCAGGATTTGTTGGGACTTTTAGGGGGCTCAGGACTGATGAGTTTGGGGTCCCTATCCAAAAGAAGTCATACCCTAGGGACATAAATACATGTTTGTATTTGAACTTGTACCAGTGACAAACGTAAATCACTGCCATGGTCGATAGAAACGTCTGAGGCTCACAGCATTTGGCATGAAGTTAGAAGGTATATTGACTGTTTTGTACTCCAAGTGTAGGGTCCCTACCACCCTGCAAACTAGAGTTATGGGGGTTCAAAAGTGCTAAAATCCTCTATAGGCTTTCATTAGGGCCTATGTTTTGAGGTACAAAAGCAGAGATTTCTGCTGAACGGTAAGGTTGAGTGACCCCAAATTTTCAGGATTTGTTGGGACTTTTAGGGGGCTCAGGACTGATGAGTTTGGGGTCCCTATCCCAAAGAAGTCATACCCTAGGGACATAAATACATGTTTGTATTTGAACTTGTACCAGTGCCAAACGTAAATCACTGCCATGGTCGATAGAAACGTCTGAGGCTCACAGCATTTGGCATGAAGTTAGAAGGTATATTGACTGTTTTGTACTCCAAGTGTAGGGTCTCTACCACCCTGCAAACCAGAGTTATGGGGGTTCAAATGTGCTAAAATCCTCCATAGGCTTTCATTAGGGCCTATGTTTTGAGGTACAAAAGCAGAGATTTCTGCTGAGCGGTAAGGTTGAGTGACCCCAAATTTTCACGCTTTGTTGGGACTTTTAGGGGACTCAGGACTGATGAGTTTGGGGTCCCTATCCCAAAGAAGTCATACCCTAGGGTCATAAAAACATGTTTATTTTTGCACTTGTACTGGTGCCAAACGTAAATCGCTGCCATGGTCGATAGAAACGTCTGAGGCTCACAGCATTTGGCATGAAGTTAGAAGGCATATTGACTTTTTTGTACTCCAAGTGTAGGGTCTCTACCACCCTGCAAACCAGAGTTATGGGGAATCAAATGTGCTAAAATCCTCCATAGGCTTTCATTAGGGCATATGTTTTGAGGTACAAAAGCAGAGATTTCTGCCAAACGATAAGGCTGAGCGGCCCCAAATTTTTAGGCTTTGCTGGGACTTTATATAGAAGCCTGACCATATGTACACAAAGGAAAGTGTATGAATCCTGTCCCTGTTTGTAGGCCTCAATGAGGGCCTCTTGTTTCATAAGCAGGGATTTGCTTATTTACAAACAATGAAACTTGTGCTTATAGTCATCAATTGTTTCTAGCATCCAGCAATTACATTGGGTGCCTATTGTATACACATTACAAGGGTCTTTGCTGATCCCCCCCATACATATATCATGAGGTGTAGCTATCTTACAAGTGCACTTCCTATAGACAAATAAATGCCCCTAGTTGCTTTGCCAGAGGTTTAACCGACTAATGCACATCAGGTAATAATTAGTACACCTAGACACTTGAGATGGCTTGTAAAGTGTTGCAGCCATTCATTGTGTCTCTTAGGGCCCGTTCCACTTGTGCGTAGCGATTCCAGTGCGAAAAACGCATATGCGATTTCACATGCGTTTGCGTTTTTCCATGCGTTTTTCTATGCGATTTCGCATGCATTTTGTGGCCAAGTGTTTTTAACCATGTCAGTGCTGGTGTGCTTTTTACATTGTTTTTACACAAAAAACGCATAGAAAAATGCATGGAAAAAAACACATGCATTTTTCCTATTAATTACATTGTATGCGATTCGCACAACGCTCTGCGGTGTGCGAATTCTGATGGCTCTGCCATGCAGATTTTTCTGCACAGAATAACGCTACAAAATCCTGACAAGTGGAAACAGGCCCATCCACTTGTATTGGTTATGCGAATCTGCATGTGGAAAACGCATGCAGATTCGCTATAGTGGAACGGGGCCTCATTGGCTATTATTCATAAAGCATTTCCGCATGCGAAAATGCTTAAGGGCTTGTTTCCACTATTGCGGTGCGGAATTGCCTGGATTCCACCGCTGATGAAATCGCGTGCGGATGCGGTTCCCCATGTGTTTTTTGCCGCAAATTCGCATAGGTGAGGGTATATGCGATTTTAACCATGTCACTGCCTGTGTGAATTTACATTGGTACCTATGCAAATTTGCATGCAAATTCGCGGCAAAAAACGTATGGGGAAACCGCATGCGATTTCCCTATTAAATACATTGCATGAGATTCGCATGCATTCCACTCGCAGGCAAATTCTGCGGCTCTTGTGTGCGTTTTTTCACCGCTGAAAAAAACGCACCTCAACAACGCTACAGTGGAAACAGGCCCATCCACTTGCTTTACATGTGCGAATCCGCATGCGTTGGATGCATGCGGATTCGCAATAGTGGAAACGAGCCCTAAAACAGCTGACTTTACCGACCACATAGCAACTTCTGCATTCATAAAGGCTCTTTCCGCATGAAAAGCTGACATTACCGAGCAGAGTGATAAATCACCGCCTTGTGCGGTGATTATTGTAAAAAATATTAATTCATAAAGATTTCCGCAAGCGGTGTGAGGTCGGGAAGTACCGCTCCCTTGCATGTGGCGATAACAATGTTAAGTGAATGGAGACACAGACCTCCCAGCAGCTGCAGTAGATCAGAACACGGGGAAATGTATGAACTCGGCAGCTTCCTGTGCTTCCGCAAGCCTACCGCCAGCCTAGTTTGGGGAA
Source organism: Hyperolius riggenbachi (assembly GCF_040937935.1). Lineage (NCBI taxonomy): Eukaryota > Metazoa > Chordata > Amphibia > Anura > Hyperoliidae > Hyperolius > Hyperolius riggenbachi. The sequence goes on from NC_090653.1 coordinate 1,312,269, forward strand.
TCTCCGCAGTGCTATCGCAACTGGCAACATTTTTATGAATGAGCAGCCAGAAGTCTAAAATACCGACAGCTGTGTTTTCCCGCATGTATTTATTTTACCGACAGCACTTTCATGAATGATAACCAAGGTGTATTATCCTCATAGGGGATATAGATGTGTGTTTGCCTTCACAGAAAGTAGCTGGGTACTAGTATAATGTTCAAAAAAACGTGCATAGGTGAGACATAGATAGTGTAAGAATAGGGTGCCACTCAATGATCGTTTCACTCCAATCTGGGGTATTGTCATGAGTATATAGTGCACAGTTATTAACAGCATTTGCAACAGATAAATCCCCCCACCAAGCAGCAAAATTTCCCCAGCAAAACAGCCCAAGTCAGAGCTGAGGTGTGGCTGTTTAGGCCAGATGAAAGTAAATTGTCTCCACCTGTGCCTCCCAGTTCTGCCCCCTGTAGCTGTCATCATGCTGGTTTCCATCCTATCTTATTGGTGAACTAGCAGGCATTGCGATTGCGTTTTTCTAAAAACGCATCGCACCAGTGTGTACAAGTCATCATGATTTTCATTATTTTTCAAAAGACCTTACGATTTTAAAAACACATGCGTTTTTACAAACGCATGCGTTTTTTAAAACGCAGCGGAAGCGCAGCATTGTGTACAGGCCCTTAGGGCCCGTTTCACTTGTGCGTTGTGATTCCAGTGCGGAAAACGCATGTGCGATTTCGCATGCGTTTGCGTTTTTCCATGCGTTTTTCTATGCGATTTTGCATGCATTTTGTGGCCAAGTGTTTTTAACCATGTCAATGCTGGTGTGCTTTTTACATTGTTTTTACACAAAAACGCATAGGAAAACGCATGTAGAAAACACATGCATTTTCCCTATTAATTACATTGTATGCGATTCGCACACCGCTATGCAGTGTGCGAATTCTGATGGCTCTGCCTTGCAGATTTTTCTGCACAGAATAACGCAACAAAATCCTGACAAGTGGAAACAGGCCCATCCACTTGTATTGGTTATGCGAATCTGCATGTGGAAAACGCATGCAGATTCGCTATAATGGAAACGGGCCCTCAAGGTGTATTATCCCCATAGGGGATATAGATGTGTGTTTGCCTTCACAGAAGGTAGCTGGATACTAGTATATGGTTCAAAAAAACGTGCATAGGTGAGACATAGATAGTGTAACAATAGGGTGCCACTCAACGATCGTTTTACTCCAATCTGGGGCGTCATCAGGAGTATATAGTGCACAGTTATTAACAGCATTTGCAACAGATAAATCCCCCCACCAAGCAGCAAAATTTCCCCAGCAAAACAGCCCAAGTCAGAGCTGGCTGTTTAGGCCAGATGAAAGTAAATTGTCTCCACCTGTGCCTCCCAGTTCTGCCCCCTGTAGCTGTCATCATGCTGGTTTTCATCCTATCTTATTGGTGAACTACGCTAGGTGTAAAGCATACTGAATGCTTCCGTGCAGCTCCCAGAAGGGTGCTGGGATGCTTCCTGTTCCGTGATGTCACTGCCAGTGATTTCAATGCCGCCCAGCGCCAATGCACATCACTAGGCATTGATCTGGGTGGTCTGCGTGTGCCAGTACACACCCCCAGCTGTCTACCCCATTCAACACCAATCATTGGCTGCAATAGTGGCTGAATCGCCCACTTGGTACATATATTTGTCAGTTCCTGGAAGATTTCTACCAACTCAGGTGTCCCTGGGGAGGAGGAACACACCAATGTGTATACTAGAATCAGCTTCCTACCCCATTCAACACCAATGCTTGGCTGCAGTAGTGGCTGAATCGCCCACTTGTTACATATATTTGTCAGTTCAAGGCAGATTCCTACCAACTCGTGTGTCCCTGGGGAGGAGGAACACACCAATGTGTATACTAGAATCAGCTGCCTACCTCATTCAACACCAATCCTTGACTGCAGTAGTGGCTGAATCGCCCACTTGTTACATATATTTGTCAGTTCCAGGCAGATTCCTACCAACTTGGGTGTCCCTGGGGAAGAGGAACACACAGATGTATGTACAAGAATCAGCTGCCTACCCTATTCAACTCTGATCCTTGGCTGCAGTAGTGGCTGAATCACCCCCTTGTTACATATATCTGTTAGTTCCAGGAAGATTCCTACCAACTCAGGTGTCCCTGGGGAGGAGGAACACACTAATGTGTATACTAGAATTGGCTGCTTACCCTATTCAACACCAATCCTTGGCTGCAGTAGTGGCTGAATCGCCCACTTGTTACATATATTTGTCAGTTCCAGGCAGATTCCTACCAACTCGGGTGTCCCTGGGAAAGAGGAACACACAGATGTGTGTACAAGAATCAGCTGCCTAGCCCATTGAACTCTGATCCTTGGCTGCAGTAGTGGCTGAATCGCCCACTTGTTATATATATTTGTCAGTTCCAGGCAGATTCCTACAAACTTGGGTGTCCCTGGGGAAGAGGAACACACAGATGTGTGTACAAGAATCAGCTGCCTACCCTAAATCGCAGCCATGGCCGACAGACAAGTCTAAGACTCACAGCATTTAGCACGAAGTTAGAAGGTATATTGACTTACTTGTACTCCAAGTGTGGGGTCCCTACATACCTGCAAACAAGAGTTATGGGGATTCAAAAGTGCTTAATTTTGCTATTGGCTTTCATTGGGCTTCATTTTTCAATTTCAAAAAACTCAAATTTCCTCAAAGGACTATGTCTAATCCGTCTGCAATTCTCTGGCCTTATAAGGACTCTGAGGGGGCTTAGGACTGGCGAGTTTGGGGCTGCTAACCCAAAAATTTCAACCCCTAGGGTCACAAATGCTTGTTTTTTTTGCAAATAGTACTGTTGGCGAACGTAAATCGCAGCCACGGCCGATAGCAAAGTCTCAGGCTCACATCGTTTGGAATGAAGGTAGAAGACATATTGACTTATTTTTACTCCAAGTGTGGGGTCCCTACCACCCTGCAAACCAAACTTATGTGGGTGCAAAAATGCTTAAATCCACCATAGGCTTTCATAAGGGCCTAGTTTTTGATGGTAAAAAACACTGTTTTCTGCCGAGCGGCAAGGATGAGCGGCCCCAAATTTTCAGGTGTTTTGGGGACTTTTAGGGGGCTCAGGACTGGTGAGTTTGGGGTCCCTATCCCAAAGAAGTCATACCCTAGGGTCAGAGGCGTAACTAGAAATCACTGGCCCCCCCCTGCAAAACTTTGGATGGGGCCCCCTTTTCTCTCCCCAATCCCCCCTTCACACACACACACACACACACACACACACACACACACACACACACACACACACACACACACACACACACACACACACACACACATACATACACACACAAACATTTCTGAAATCCAAAATCCAGCCCAGTCCCACTCCACTGTGCAGTCCTGGACATGCGTGCACCCACGATCATCCTGTACAAGTGATATTACAGGCTTAGCAGACTGCACATGTGCAGATTACTTCTGTCAGCGGGAGCACAATCGGGGAACATGCACATCCGCTGGACCACGCATGTTCAGTGGAGTACAACTGGACTAGTCTGGTAAATTACCAGGCCACACTGCTAAAAACAGAGTGGCTCAGGAGGACAGTGATCAAGCAGACAGACTGCAAGGGGCTGGAGGAAGCCCCAGTTAAGTATAAATCTATACAAATATCTATAAATCTATCTCAGGTACACTTTATAGGATATGAGAGCCGAAGTATCAAGCTAAAATGGTGGCTACCTGCATGTGTGTGCAGATATCTGCATCCTTACCACTCCTCCTGGTTACTGTCTGCCCCCCACCCATCATTTGTATGAAAAAGACCCTGTTAGTTTGTGTGAGTCGCCTAAGTCACACACTACTGAGCATGCGCAGGCCCGATAGCACGCCTCCTTGACCACGCTCCTATGGCCTGGAGCATTCTGCACATGTGCATGTATAAGGCTTGTGGAGACATGTGGAGAATGTTCCCAGCCACAGGGACGTGGTCAAAGAGGCTTGCGGCCAGGCCTTAGCATGTGCGATAGTGCGCAACTTAAGTGCCTCGTACAAATGGAGGGGCAGCAGTGGTATTAGGGAGAAACTGTAAGAATGAGCATATCTGCATACATATTGCATGTAGTGGCTGTAGCCATAGTGTACGCAGGTTCTAGTAGTATGTTCACATAGATACACACACTACAGACAGACACACACATACACAAACATACATACATACATACATACACACACACACACACCACACACACACACCGCAGACACACACACACATACACACACCACGCAAACATATACAACACACACACACCACACACCACTCAAACATATACTACACACACACACTGTGCACACACACCATACACACACACACACACACACACACACCACATACACACACACACACACACACACACACACACACACCACATACACGCACACACACACACACACACACCACATGCACACACACACCACATATACACACACACCGCATACACACACCACATACACACACACATACCACATATACACACACACCACATACACACACACACACACACACACACACACCACACACACACACACACACCACACACATACACACACCACATACACACACACACACACCACATACACACACACACACACACAGAGCTGGGACAAGGTCCTCCAGCACCCAAGGCTGAAACCCCAAAGTGCGCCCCTTCATCCCTCCCACCCCAGCCGTCACACACTGATTGCTATTAGACTAAGAAGCGCCACAGGGCCCCCAACCTCCCCAACACCTTAATCTCTAGTTATCTGGCTTGCAGTCACTGCCATGTATCCCCTTTTCTTATTTCTTTCTGCTTCATACACAATTAGGAATGACAGCTGAATGAATTGTGCGCCCCCTCCTACACTGCGCCCTGAGGCTGGAGCCTCTCCAGCCTATGCCTCGGCCCGGCCCTGCACACACACACACACACATTCACACACACACACACCACATACACACACACATGTTACACCCTGAAAAAGGGGATTATAAATAAGAACTCCATGAGCATGCTTCCTCTAATCTGCATCATGTCTGATGAGAATATTTATTCAAATAAAATCTTGTATAGCATAGAAAAAGGTTTTCAATAAGAACTTTTCCACAATAACATGCCGTTCTCGTCCATATAACAGTCATATAAAAGTGCAAATACAAAAGCATTTCTTACTGAACAGATAAAGATGCGTTAACTTTGCTGGCTGATCTTCATAACTGCATAGATTCACTGTGACACGTGGTTCCAGCATGGCTGACTGCAGGGAGTCACTAAACACACATGTGGCTGCACACTAGCTCAAATGCATTTGCAATAAACACATTATTCCTACAGATCTGTGAGTTATAAGGCTTCATGTGAACACACACATTACATACTGGCTGTGAGGCCTGAACTTCTTTTATTCTGCAAATCACTAACATGGCTGAGTGCTGGTTGCCTAACATGTAGCACATATAGTACTGAAATGACTGAATTAGCTAGCTTTCTAATATACAGTATAACTCCCTGATATATAACACATATACACTAAAATGGCTGAATGGCTAGCTGCCTGATATATAACACATACAGCACTGCTCAGTTTACCCACAGCAAATATCTGCTTCACATACATTTAACATGTTCATAAGTTGTTCATATAATGTACAATAACTGTCTAGCCATCACTTAATTCACTTTGAGCTCAAAATATGGATAAAATACCTGAAAAAGGGGATTATAAATAAGAACTCCATGAGCATGCTTCCTCTGCCTGCATCATGTCTGATGAGAATGAGACAGCCAAGCCATGAGTCTCCCCTTAGGTACTTTCCCCAGGTCAACAAGTTGCTAAACATAAACAGACTCAGGCAATAGATAGCCCAAATCCTGATCCTATATTTCAGCCTGTTATTTACATAGATATTTCAAAGAATATGATTATTTTCCAATAGCTTATTGGGAAATTACTGCTTTACAGATTTTTCTACACAAAAATCAGTCTATTACACACACACATGACCTACACACACACACCACATATATACACACACACCACATACATACACACACACACACCACACACACACACACCACATACACACACACACACACACCACATACACACACACACAGTGGTGCTCAGCAGAGCTCGAATATTCGAGTAGCTCGAATATTCGAGCTCTTTTTCAGCTATTCGAGCTCGGTATTCGAGCTCCGAATAGCTGTAGCTATTCAAATGGGCTATTCGAGTAAACGTGAATAGCCCATTCACTATTCGAGCTATTCGAGCAAACGACGGTATTCGAGCTCGAATACCGAGCTCGAATACCGTCATAGCCCAGATTGATGTCCTTAGAGCCAATCAGAGGGCTCCCAGGCCCTCTGACGGCAGCCAATCACAGAGGGGGACCCTGGCCAGCCCCTACCCTATAAATAGCGGCCGCCATGTTAGGTTTCTCCGTCCTTGCCTGAGACTTGCATAGAGAGAGAGTTGCTCCTTTGTGCTTTGGCTTAGCAAGAGCTTTATTGTGGTCATTTACCTAGCGTTTTTGCTCACATACACCTCCTATACACACCTATATTGTTGATAGTTAGATAGACATTGTATTTTAGTTAGTAGCTTTTGTGTTACATAGACAGAGACAGACAGGTGCTGCAGCCAGGCTTACAGCTTTAGGCCTCAGGGCCTGCATGTGTGGGCACTGCAGCTGTTCTCTCCTCAGTCTCCTGTCCTCTGTTAGTATATTTCTCTCATCTATAATTCTATACCAGTATTTCTGCTGTCCTTTACTACTGATTGATTCTGTATTTAGTATTGTAGTTAATAGTTATACTGTACTAGGACACTCACTGTCACTGTTCATAGGCTAAGGCTAAGGCTACTAGCTCCTGCGTGTGTGCACTCACTGTAGTGTACACACACACTCTATTTCCTTCTCATTACTGATTGATTATTGAAATTAGTTGAACTTACTGTTACTACTTATTACTCTTACTGTACTATAGGAGTCTAGGACACTCAGTCACTGTTCATAGGCTACTAGCTCCTGCGTGTGTGCACTCACTCACTGTCTGTGTGCTGTAGTGTACACACACACACTCTATTTCCTTCTGATTACTGATTGATTATTGAAATTAGTTGAACTTACTGTTACTACTTATTACTCTTACTGTACTATAGGAGTCTAGGACACTCAGTCACTGTTGTTCATAGGCTACTAGCTCCTGCGTGTGTGCACTCACTCACTGTCTGTGTGCTGTAGTGTACACACACACACTCTATTTCCTTCTGATTACTGATAGATTATTGAAATTAGTTGAACTTACTGTTACTACTTATTACTCTTACTGTACTATAGGAGTCTAGGACACTCAGTCACTGTTCATAGGCTACTAGCTCCTGCGTGTGTGCACTCACTCACTGTCTGTGTGCTGTAGTGTACACACACACACTCTATTTCCTTCTGATTACTGATTGATTATTGAAATTAGTTGAACTTACTGTTACTACTTATTACTCTTACTGTACTATAGGAGTCTAGGACACTCAGTCACTGTTGTTCATAGGCTACTAGCTCCTGCGTGTGTGCACTCACTCACTGTCTGTGTGCTGTAGTGTACACACACACACTCTATTTCCTTCTGATTACTGATTGATTATTGAAATTAGTTGAACTTACTGTTACTACTTATTACTCTTACTGTACTATAGGAGTCTAGGACACTCAGTCACTGTTCATAGGCTACTAGCTCCTGCGTGTGTGCACTCACTCACTGTCTGTGTGCTGTAGTGTACACACACACACTCTATTTCCTTCTGATTACTGATTGATTATTGAAATTAGTTGAACTTACTGTTACTACTTATTACTCTTACTGTACTATAGGAGTCTAGGACACTCAGTCACTGTTGTTCATAGGCTACTAGCTCCTGCGTGTGTGCACTCACTCACTGTCTGTGTGCTGTAGTGTACACACACACACTCTATTTCCTTCTGATTACTGATTGATTATTGAAATTAGTTGAACTTACTGTTACTACTTATTACTCTTACTGTACTATAGGAGTCTAGGACACTCAGTCACTGTTGTTCATAGGCTACTAGCTCCTGCGTGTGTGCACTCACTCACTGTCTGTGTGCTGTAGTGTACACACACACACTCTATTTCCTTCTGATTACTGATTGATTATTGAAATTAGTTGAACTTACTGTTACTACTTATTACTCTTACTGTACTATAGGAGTCTAGGACACTCAGTCACTGTTGTTCATAGGCTACTAGCTCCTGCGTGTGTGCACTCACTCACTGTCTGTGTGCTGTAGTGTACACACACACACTCTATTTCCTTCTGATTACTGATTGATTATTGAAATTAGTTGAACTTACTGTTACTACTTATTACTCTTACTGTACTATAGGAGTCTAGGACACTCAGTCACTGTTCATAGGCTACTAGCTCCTGCGTGTGTGCACTCACTCACTGTCTGTGTGCTGTAGTGTACACACACACACTCTATTTCCTTCTGATTACTGATTGATTATTGAAATTAGTTGAACTTACTGTTACTACTTATTACTCTTACTGTACTATAGGAGTCTAGGACACTCAGTCACTGTTGTTCATAGGCTACTAGCTCCTGCGTGTGTGCACTCACTCACTGTCTGTGTGCTGTAGTGTACACACACACACTCTATTTCCTTCTGATTACTGATTGATTATTGTAATTAGTTGAACTTACTGTTACTACTTATTACTCTTACTGTACTATAGGAGTCTAGGACACTCAGTCACTGTTGTTCATAGGCTACTAGCTCCTGCGTGTGTGCACTCACTCACTGTCTGTGTGCTGTAGTGTACACACACACACTCTATTTCCTTCTGATTACTGATTGATTATTGTAATTTCTAGTTGTACTTCCTGACTGTTACTACTTACTTACTGTACTAGGGACACTCACTCAGTCACTGTTCATAGGCTAGCTCCTGCGCGTGTTTGCGCGTGCGTGCACTCACTGTCTGTAGTGTACACACACTAAATTTCCTTGTGATTACTACTGATTATTGTAACTTCTAGTTGTACTTCCTGACTGTTACTACTTACTTACTGTACTAGGGACACTCACTCAGTCACCTCACCCACCAACCCACTCCATTAAAGTACCCCACTTTTAACCCGCCCTTTTAAAAAACTTTTGTCTTTACGCCCAAAACATCGAAGATGTCTGGAAGTGGCAGCCAGCGCGGTTTGGGCAAGGGGAAGGGCAGCAAGGGAATCAGGAGGAGAGGGAGCAGCATTGTGGCAGGCCGCGGCCGCGCCACCATGCACAGTTCCGCAGCAGCAGCAGCAGCGTCAGTGGCTAACATTCCTCCCATAGCCACTGGCCGTGGACGCCTTGGGCGCCGCCCAGCAGGAGCATCTGCAACTCACGCTGCAGAGACACAGCAGCAGCAGCGTGTAGCACCTGCTCCGATTTTCCTCCAGCCGGGTCGGAAACGTCCCATTGAGGAAAAGCATGCAGACACTGTGGTGCAACTCATGACGGAGGATGAGCAGCCCGCCATCAGCTCTGCATCCGAGGCCTCCACCCTCACCACCACCACCCCTGTTCGCAGCAGCCGCCCAGCAGGGCCTGGGGAGGAGGCCAGTTCACCGTCAGTCGCCGACCTGTCATTCAGCAGTCTTTTGACCCCAGGCATCATGAGTAAATTGTCTGCTGTTGTTGGCGATCTTGAGGAGGAGATGCTGATGGGCACTTTGGGGGAGGAGGGATTGGACAGCGAGACTGTGGCGACAGTCAAGCAGCCCATCCATGCATCAGGAGAGGAGTTTGTGGGGTCATCATCCCAGCAGGACATGTTTCAGGAGGGGGAGGATGATGATGACCCGGTGACAGACAGAGACTGGGTGCCACCACCTCCAGGGGATGTCGTCCTCAGCAGCTCTGAGGAGGAGGAGGAGGATGCGCTTGTGGGCCTTGCAAGGAGGCGCATCATTGCAAGCATTGGCAGCAGTAGGCAGGTCCCACAGCCTGCTGGTGTCTCAGGCTCAGCAGCAGCAGCAGCAGCATCTGCCAGTACCACCACCAGCCGCACCCAGGCCCCCCCCCCAACCACCACAGGGAGACAGGCGGCAGCAGCGCTTCCATGCCGTAGGGGGATGTTTCTGTCACCAATCTGGCGGTTTTTCACCATGCCCACTGTGTACAGCAAGTACGCCACTTGCAACCACTGTCAGCGGAAGTTGAGCAGAGGTGCAGACCCCTTAAAGTTCAGCACCAGCTCGCTCATCAACCACCTTGCTGCGAAACATTTCCACCAGCATGAGGAGTTCCAGAGGCTGAAGGCATCTGGTGCTGGCAGTGGCACCACACCCATCACTGCACAGCCTTCAGCAGCAGCAGCAGCAGCAACAGCAGCCACCCGCCCTCCTGCTCCTCCAGCAGCACCAGCAGGAGTGCGGAAACGCACTGCTCCTCCCCCCTCTGCAACTCCTGCCGCCGACACTGAGGCCTGTTCTGGCAGCCAGTCCTCAGTGGCCTCCTCTGCTGTCTCCGCTGATTCCCGTGCCAGCAAAAAGCGACGCCAGAGCCTTTTGAGCGAGTCCTTCCAGGGGGTGGTTAGGACTCTGCCTCCCAGCAGCCGTCGCGTGCGGCAGCTGAACGGCTTGCTGGCACGGGCCATGTGCTCCCAACTCCTGCCGTACATGCTCGTGCAGGAGGGGAGCGACATTCGTGCGCTGCTTGCTTGCGCAGCCCCAGACTGGCAGCTCCCCAGCAGACACTTCTTTGCCCGCAAGGCCATTCCTGCACTGCACCGCTTTGTGATGGCCAATGTGGAGCGAGGGCTGGAGCACGCGGTTGGTGAAAGGGTCCACGTCACCATGGACTCCTGGAGCAGCCGCTTCGGGACAGGCCGCTACATGTGCCTTCACTGTCCACTGGGTCAGCTTGGTGGAAGGGGGTGAGGATGGGAGAGCAGCAGCGGGCACAGCAGCAGCAGCAACACAGTGGGTGGTGCCACCCCGCAGGGTCAGGGGAACTGCAGCAGGTTCCTCCGATCCTCTGCCATCCTCCGGCACACCTGGCCAAACCCCCCGCCTCAGCAGCAGCGTGAAGGCCCGCCACTGCCAAGCGCTGCTGCACTTGGTCAGCCTTGGGAAGACCAAGCTGACGGCAACCCATGTGTTGGCCAAACTCCAGGAGCAGGAGAGGATTTGGCTGACCCCCAGAGGCCTCAGAGTCGGAGAGGTGGTGGCCGACAATGGGGCCAATCTGGTTGCCGCAATAGACAGGGGAAACCTGACCCACATCCCCTGTCTTGCCCATGTGCTGAACCTGGTGGTGCAGAAGTTCTTGCGCACCTACCAGGGGATGGGCGAACTGCTGGAAACGGCAAGGAACGTTGTGCGTCACTTCCGGCGCTCGGCTGCAGCCTGTGCGAGCCTGGAAGACGTGCAAAAGGAGCTGGATCTGCCACGCCATCGGCTGATCATTGACGTTCCGACTCGCTGGAACTCCACCCTGGCGATGTTGGAGCGTCTGGTTGAACAGGAGCACGCTGTCAACCAGTACCTTGCCCTGGCCACTGTTTCCGCCGCTCAGAGAAGGGACAAGACCAGCAACATCCCGTCCATCGTCCCCGATGATGACTGGAGGCACATGCAGCAGGTGTGCTTAGTGCTGGCTCCCTTTCTGCAGGCCACTAACATGGTGAGCAGGGACCATGCTATGGTCTGCGAGTGGGTGCCCCTGGTTTGTCTGCTGAACAGGGCCCTGGATGCTTTGCTGGAACAGGGAGCGGCAGCCTTGGACCAGCAGGAGCGGCAATTAGCTGCACAGTCCACCTCTGAGGGGGAGGAGGAGGAGGACTTGGTGGAGGTCCCTGACCTTGCTGCTGATGAGGGGGAGCAGCACAGTGCAGCTGAGTTGGTGTGGGGGTGGAGAGAGGATGAGGCTGACGAGGCAGAGGAGGAGGATGAGGACAGCAGCACTGCCGTCGATGTGCCAGCAGACGTGGCCCGCCTCTTCCCAATGGCAGCGCACATGCAGACGTGCCTGCGCAGGGACCCCAGGGTGATCCAGATGAAGCAGAGGGAGGACATCTGGATCAGCATGATGTTGGACCCACGCCTCAAGGGGAAGTTGAGCCAGTTCCTGCCGCCTGCAGGAGGAGACCCAGCGCAACAAATAAGGAGCTTGCAGCAGGCCCTTGTTGAGCGCTTGGAGGAAGCCTTCCCCCAGCCTTCCACCCCCACTGTCCAGCAGCTAGCACAGAGGCAGCAGCAGGTGCCTGCATCCAGCAGCAGCAAGCGCCCCACAGACCTGCTGTCTCTCAGCCACGAGCTCTACAGGACTGTAGAGGCTCCGGCAGCAGTGACTAGAGAGGAGGTGCATGCAGCAGCATCCTCCTCCGGTCACAGCCAGCTCCTGACCCGCATGGTGGCTGACTACATGGGGTCCTACAGCGGGCTTGACAGCGATGCCCCTGTTGATCCCATGGAGTATTGGGTCAAGCGCCTGGAGATCTGGAGCGAGCTGGCGCAGTACGCCCTGGAAGTGCTGTCCTGCCCCCCTTCCAGCGTGCTGTCCGAGCGCTGCTTCAGTGCAGCTGGTGGCGTGGTCACCGAGAAACGCTCACGTCTGTCTCACAAGTCTGTGGACAGACTGACGTTTCTCAAGATGAACCAGGCGTGGGTGGAAGGCGAGTTCCTGGCCCCTGTTGTCGGCGAGAGGGGGACATGAACTGGCTAAGAACCATCGTTAATGTGCCTTACCACCCTTTACCACCTCCTGGCTCCTGCTCACTAAGCCAGCCTGGTTCACTTTGACTATTACGTCGCCTGCAGCCACACATTTTACACCTACAGTGGGCTGCTGTGTACTGCCCTTCTGCTGTCTGTCTGTGTTTCCCACTGCCAGGGTACACAGATTTACCTTCTGCTGCCACTCTGCCACCAGCTATTACGTCAAAAAATAGCTATATCTGTGTAATTGGTTGTAAAACCAAAACTACAAAACCATTACAAAAAAAGGTTTAATTTTTCTGAGGTGCCCGGGTTGAAAACTGTGTTGTCCCAGTTGTGTATTGGACACGATGTGGGCTGCACGACCGCTGTCTGGGACCTCCTGTTGTGTTTATTTACAGCCCTGGTATCAACGCTAGGTACCAGGGCTATTATGTCACGCTGCCTGCCTGCTGCCACACTCACACTACTCCTCCATTCCTCCTGCTGCTGCTGTCGGTCTGTGTTTCCCACTGCCAGGGTACACAGAATTACCTTCTGCTGCCAGTCTGCCACCAGCTATTACGTCAAACAATAGCTGCTCACATAATTACTCCTCCATTCCTCCTGCTGCTGCTGTCTGTCTGTGTTTCCCAACGCCAGGGTACACAGATTTACCTTCTGCTGCCAGTCTGCCACCAGCTATTACGTCAAACAATAGCTATATATCTGTGTAATTGGTTTTACAAACAAAACTACAAAACCATTAAAAAAAAAAAGGTTTAATTTTTCTGAGGTGCCCGGGTTGAAAACTGTGTTGTCCCAGTTGTGTATTGGACACGATGTGGGCTGCACGACCACTGTCTGGGACCTCCTGTTGTGTTTATTTACAGCCCTGGTATCAACGCTAGGTACCAGGGCTATTATGTCACGCTGCCTGCCTGCTGCCACACTCACACTACTCCTCCATTCCTCCTGCTGCTGCTGTCGGTCTGTGTTTCCCACTGCCAGGGTACACAGAATTACATTCTGCTGCCACCAGCTATTACGTCAAACAATAGCTATATATCTGTGTAATTGGTTTTACAAACAAAACCAAAAAACCATTAAAAAAAAAAAAGGTTTAATGTTTCTGAGGTGCCCGGGTTGAAAACTGTGTTGTCCCAGTTGTGTATTGGACACGATGTGGGCTGCACGACCGCTGTCTGGGACCTCCTGTTGTGTTTATTTACAGCCCTGGTATCAACGCTAGGTACCAGGGCTATTATGTCACGCTGCCTGCCTGCTGCCACACTCACACTACTCCTCCATTCCTCCTCCTGCTGCTGTCTGTCTGTGTTTCCCACTGCCAGGGTACACAGAATTACCTTCTGCTGCCAGTCTGCCACCAGCTATTAAGTCAAACAATAGCTGCTCACATAATTACTCCTCCATTCCTCCTGCTGCTGCTGTCTGTCTGTGTTTCCCAACGCCAGGGTACACAGATTTACCTTCTGCTGCCAGTCTGCCACCAGCTATTACGTAAAAAAATAGCTATATATCTGTGTAATTGGTTTTACAAACAAAACTACAAAACCATTAAAAAAAAAAAGGTTTAATTTTTCTGAGGTGCCCGGGTTGAAAACTGTGTTGTCCCAGTTGTGTATTGGACACGATGTGGGCTGCACGACCGCTGTCTGGGACCTCCTGTTGTGTTTATTTACAGCCCCGGTATCAACGCTAGGTACCAGGGCTATTATGTCACGCTGCCTGCCTGCTGCCATACTCACACTACTCCTCCATTCCTCCTGCTGCTGCTGTCTGTCTGTGTTTCCCACTGCCAGGGTACACAGAATTACCTTCTGCTGCCAGTCTGCCACCAGCTATTACGTCAAACAATAGCTGCTCACATAATTACTCCTCCATTCCTCCTGCTGCTGCTGTCTGTCTGTGTTTCCCAACGCCAGGGTACACAGATTTACCTTCTGCTGCCAGTCTGCCACCAGCTATTACGTCAAACAATAGCTATACATCTGTGTAATTGGTTTTACAAACAAAACCAAAAAACCATTAAAAAAAAAAAAGGTTTAATTTTTCTGAGGTGCCCGGGTTGAAAACTGTGTTGTCCCAGTTGTGTATTGGACACGATGTGGGCTGCACGACCGCTGTCTGGGACCTCCTGTTGTGTTTATTTTCAGCCCTGGTATCAACGCTAGGTACCAGGGCTATTATGTCACGCTGCCTGCCTGCTGCCACACTCACACTACTCCTCCATTCCTCCTGCTGCTGCTGTCTGTCTGTGTTTCCCACTGCCAGGGTACACAGAATTACCTTCTGCTGCCAGTCTGCCACCAGCTATTACGTCAAACAATAGCTGCTCACATAATTACTCCTCCATTCCTCCTGCTGCTGCTGTCTGTCTGTGTTTCCCAACGCCAGGGTACACAGATTTACCTTCTGCTGCCAGTCTGCCACCAGCTATTACGTCAAACAGTAGCTATACATCT